>NC_087254.1:33472990-33779379 GCF_037042905.1 Lytechinus pictus | reverse complement strand
TGGTGATTCTCGACAGATTGAGGGTAGAAAAGGGAAAAATTGGAAAATGAAAATAAGGTTGTATCTTCACTATCCAAATATGGAATGGAAACGAGCAAGAGGGTGAGAGGGTGGAATGGTGAGTTAGACGTAATGGTATCCATGCGGTTAAACATGATGCATCAAATCAAACCAAAATATCATTAGTAAATAATAATCTTCATAATGAAAAAAAAAGCAATTCAGTGAAACACTTTTACAAAAGGAAGATTGATTTTATTCATCGCTTTAGAAGTGATAACTTCATATCTATGGTAGATCTAAATTATTTCTAAACTGAAAGATAATTATCCAGATATTTTCAAAAATAAACATTGTATCTGAGAAATCAATGATTTCAGTTCTACTATAGATGAAAATTGTTTCTAAATTTAGAGAAAATTATCCAGAAATGTTTTAAAATAAACATTTTACCTGAGGAATCAATGATTTCAGATCTACTATAGATGAAAATTATTTCTAAATTGAAAGAAAATTATCCAGAAATGTTGTAAAATATACACTGTGTCTAACATTTTATTCAAAGATTTGATTTTGAATGACAGGACCTGTTTTTTTTTTCTTTTTTTTATTGACAAGATGGATGTCATGGGAACTAAGGTGGTAGTTTGTGTGTTGGCTGTTTGCTAGAATGGAATTTAAGATGAGGCAATACTGGCACACACCTACACAAAAATCCCTATATCACATTGAGAGAACATATGTGGAAGACGGCAAGCTTTTGAAGGAGTATAAAATGTGGCTTCACCAAAGCTTACAGCAAACTTGCTAGTGAACACTACTCAAAAGAGAGGGAAAATTGATGTTATATACAAAGCCGCAACAATGTTTTCATTGTTTCTTTTTTAAGATAGTGTTAAAAATGAAGCAATGCATTAAAAGGGAGAATACATATTTCTATACAGCAGCATTCACTCCTCTTTTTCTCTTTTTTGTTAGTTCAAGTAACGGGCAATATTAGACCAGCAAGGATTTAAGCAGGCAAGCAAAACATCTTTTGAAGTCGATGAAAAAGGAAAGCAGTTTATAGCAATTAATTTCTAAAAATATCTCATTAAATTCCAGCATAAAAAGACGTATGAAATTTGTTTTGCAAAACATTGTGTCATGAATTTTGTCAATTTTTATTTTTCTTCTCATATTATTTTCCTTCTTGTCATTTTTTTAGGGTTCCAGAAAGAAGTAAAAAGAGTTAACCTGAAAGGATTGTAGGCAGAGCAAACAACTTTCTGGGGTTTTTATTCAAATTGAAAACTGCTTAACTTCTCATCACTTGCCAACAGCTGTTTGTGACAAATTATATCAGGAGACCATAAAGACATTCATGTTAAACTGACCATGCCATTCTTTTTTTTTCTTGCAAAGGGGTTAATAGATGAATCAAAACAATCAAGTATAAAAAATAACATTATTTACCATCTTTATCTGTCAATGATGATGTAATTGGAATAGAATATGAAGATCCATGCATAATAGGTGATAATGAAGAAATTTAAAAAAATAAAAGGAAACCAATGAAGAAATGCTGAGTATAAGAGAAGACATGATCTCTCACACTATCCTACATTACATTTTCATGTTTAGAAATTGGTTATCAATATTCTCATCATCATCATCATTATCATCATCAACATCATCAACACCATCATCATCATCATCCTCCTCATCATTATTATCATCATCATCATCATCATCATCATCAACAACATCATCATCATCCATCACCATCATCATCATCATCATCATCATCATCATTATCATCATCATCTTATTCATTATCATTTTCACAGCAACTTTCATTGCAGTAAGCATTAATGTTTTTGAAAGTCTACTGCCAGTTATTGACTTCTATTCATTTATATAAACATATGAATTTGAATATAAGGTAGATCAGAACATACACCTAGATCCTTTTTGCCTTTAAAATGAGATTAATAAGTTAATAATATACATATGTTTTGCATAGAAGGAAATTAACTTTGCAATACTGGCTACATTATAGCTGCAATTTGTATCACTAGTAAGAATATAGGTAAATTCCAAGACACTGAAAAAGAAAATAAACAAAAGGCTTCATAAATGTCAATGGTGTCCAAAAAGACACGAAGCGATATAATGCATGCTATTGTTATTTGTCAATTAATTTCATAAATATGTATTTATATATCAATACATAGTAGCTCTTTAATGCTTTGAAATTCTTGTAAAATAATTCTATTCTAAAATGCACATTTCAGATTAGAATTTAATGCAGATGAAAATGAGTTAAGTGAAATGATTCTGACAAGTTTATATAATTTCAAAACAAATACATAATGTACAGTATATCACTCATGAAGTAGAAATAAATAAAAATCATCAATATTACAGATCATAAAATCCTATTAACAGAAATCAGTCATATTTATACCTTCCTTTTCGTGGAAATCATTTATAATTGCATAATTTGGCATCATAATTATGAGGCAAACATATAGATTTTAGCCAAGAACATCACTTATATTTCATAAACTTTGTGTAAACATAACATTTTAATATTATCAGTATTAACATTAAAGAAAATATGCTTGTCATGAAACCAAACTCTTTGCTATATGGTTAGCCTGTATTAAAAAAAGGCATCAAAATATAATTTGCATATTTTATACATTATCATAGCAATGCATAAAAGGGGTTGCACACAACATACACAACAATGTGATTCTGTCAATGGCAAAGGACATGATGAAGATGAATGAAGAGGGGGAAAAATCATCTGAAATTAGTAATGGGTTCATGATGAGGAACTGATGCATCATCCTAAATGAACTTTATACTGACGATAGTCAACCACCGATGACGGTTGGAATCTGTGTATAGATGGGGTAAAGAAATGAGAGGATTAATTGGAATCGGGAAACGTGAGAAATATAATCAAGGTACCGATGATGGTGGGTTGGATCAAGGGATGGACATTACTTTGGATCTCCATTATGAATTATTAGGACACACTGGTTGGTCACTGGAGAATTACTGGATGGTAAAATAGAGGACAATCATAATGATTAAAGACAAACATGAAGAGATTTCTATATGGAAATAGCGTACACCAATAACTTAAATGATATCGCTATGGAATATGTACTGTTCCGTCTAGGAACTATGGATTTTTCGCACACACGCACACACAAAATAAACTCATATGCATGTATGTATGTATTTTCGTATATTATAAATGACCTCCAATACAGGATTAAATAACACAACCATTGCCGGGATAAAGCGTATGTACAGTAATAAATAAATGAATAAATATCACATGTAAAAGATGCGTGAGGGGTACACCTGAAGTTGTAAAAATTCCATGGAAAATGAAATCAATGAATAAATTTCAGTTTAATTCATAGTCACATGTTCCACGTTTAAAATCTGATATGAAACAAAATGGCCAAAGGGGGCTATTATAGTAAAAGAAGAAAAATACAATAGTGATGAGAGTGTGTCTAAAATTCTGATTTCAGACAATTGCTCTGGCAGTTAATGCATTGGTCAATATGAACTGATAAAAATTGAACCCAAGGCCAAATTACAACTAAACCAGGAGCTCATTAAACATATCCCATAAAAAATATAAAAATAAAAAAACACAACAGTTCTCATTTTCTCAATCTACCAAACACACAAAGCCTGTATAATCATACACACCTGTTTTATTTTTAGCAATATTATCAATTCTGATTTATCGACTAAGCTGAGATTACAAAAATTTATAGTTTAAATTCAAAATTTATTATAGCTTTGAAGCCATCCATCGTTCCATTTTTCAAACATATCCATAAACGAATGACACCATGTGATTTTAAAGCATATTTCACCAGTGCAACCTATGCCAGAGCAAATGTCAGATGTGTGTGTGTGTGGTGACTTTTTGATTTACTTGCGAGTTGATACCAGTTTGTCTGACTTCCGCTGGGACCATTTCGTTTTTCTGGTGGAAACAAAAAATTGTCAAGTGATTGTCAAGAGTAGAGTGGAGGATTTTAATAGGAGTGGGCTATAAATTGGTGATTTTTTTTTTTACTGTGTCTACAGTTTTTTTGTATTCCTTTTACCTTATCTGAACATGAAATAATATTTTTTGTCTCGGGTCCGAGAAAAAGTGTGCTGTGCCAAAATCCAAAATGGCCGCCAAACCCCCCCAAAATTAGAGTTTTGGGCACAACTTTGTTATTTGGTGGTCTTTTTTTCTGGTTTTGGTTTCTATTCATATGTTTTTGGGGGCAGGCAATTTGTTTTTCCAAAAATTAGTACTTTTAAACCATTATTTGTTGAGTTATAAGGTAATTTTACTTAAATTTACACATTTTTAGACCTTTTTTCAACCAAAAATTAGGTTTCATTGTCTCATGGTTCTTGGATATTAGACGATACCAGTTGACCAGTAGTAAGCAGCTTCATATAGCTTTATTGCTTTTATTCCTCTAAATTGGGGTTGACGGATATTTGCGAAATATATCTTATTATTTAATGACAGAATGATATCGCACTGGCATTAGTTCAGAGAAGTGTGCTGAGCATGCTATGATGACAGCTGCATGTCGCATGGCCAAAAAAAATATTTGAGCAATCTACAATTGTTATACACCCTGAAATGGAAATTATAATATCAAGTCAAACATTATCAATTTCACCATTGAACTTAATTTTCAAAACAAAACTTCATAAAATACCACAGAATACATAATTATATTGATAATCATAAAAGCACCAAATAAATTTCACTATGTAGGCCTACATGTACACAGGCGAAAAAAGCTAGTCCTCCAACAGACAGAGCAGAGCTACAAATCTCATTACCAAAAATTATTTAGAGAGGAGTAATATTCATTTCCAGAATTTCAAAATAAAAATGAAAATTCCTAATTATGCCATGGATGGTTATTAAAAAATGCTGCATTCTATTGAAAAACAGAGAATCATTCACCAAAATGTACTGCTCTGTACCTGCCTAAATTTCAGTAACATATCACCAATTTAGAATTGTCTGGGAGAGAGTCTATTTTTCTTCGGTCTTGAGAGGTTTCAATACTACAGCAATTCAAATCAATAATTCAGATGCATGGGACTAACAAAGTAATTGGCCCCTAGCGGAGTGAATACAGAGCTCTGTAATACTGTCGTACAATGCACTTCAATCTCATTATCATTATGATGAGCCTGAGAAGTGATACAATCAAAAGATTACACTTATTTTGAGTACTGGAGTATTGTTTGCTGTTAAAATGAATTAAATTATATATTAGGGAAAATTTGAATGTGAATTTTTTTTTTTAATTAAAGTAAACACAATGGTGATGTAAGCCAAGGTTGTTTGATTCAATGAGATGGTTTGGAACAAAAACATGGGCAAAACTGGATAGAATTGTGTTTCTAATGATTATTAATATGGTGTTAAAACCTGTCTTAATATCAATAATATCTAGAATATTTGCAAGTTTTTATTTTGTTGATTTGTGAGATATCAACTTTATTTTGATTTCACACAAATTTCCCCCTGAAAAAAATAAACCAATAGTGTGAGAATCCCTTCATGGGCTAATTAATTGAACTGTGTGTGTTTGTAATATGACTACATTGTGAGTCGAATGCCACAAATACTTTTTATAAATGCAATTGGTCATGGGGAAATTAATAAACAACATCAAAAAGAATTAATCAAATTAAGTAATTTTGCTGTACCTAAAAAAAATCCAATAGGCCTAAATAATTATTGTAATATGTGCAGAAGGGTTCGTCTTCAAATTGCTTATGTCAATCAATTGATTAATCACTTGATGTGTTGTAGAAAAGGGATGGCCTAGAATTTATTTCTAATAATCAGCAATTCTATAAAACAAACACATATTTTTAATCTCGGTAATGTTCTCCATTCAATAGGCGGTGCTGCACCATCCCGAGTTTGCTCAATCTCGAGATTTTAGCCCGATCGGCCCACTTCGCGATTAATCTCGAGATTCAAGAAACCCCGTCTCCACCATCGCAAGAAGAGCGATTCCTGCTCGAGCGAGGCAACAAGCCCGATATTCCGAGCATGCGCACTTTCGGATCTTGGAGTTTCAACGGCCCGCGCTTTTGAATAACTTCCCGCGATATGCAAGCAATGTACTCCTTTCACTAGCACTTTCGCCGAATTCGACCGGTGTTGTGCAACAATCCTCTCAGCTCAGCGAGTGAAGAAGTGATGTATTCTTCGTTAAATATGATGGCTGAGTAGGAGGCAACGACAGAGAGAGAGAGAGAGGGAGAGAAGGAGGAAAGAAATGCTATTTGCTCACATTTTGCGAAGGAATAAGACGACACTGCTGTCAGTGTTGTTATTGAATATGACCATCGTCGATGAGCGCCTCCCCCTTCGGTCTGGTCTCTCCCAAAATCCATTCACTGGTGGGACACCATCGTTGCTGATTAGGCAATTGATGAACGCTATTCGCGATAATATCTATTCGCATGTATAAAGTTGACTTTCGCACGTGTTTATGTTTTGACCAAGGCGGAAGTGGAACGCGAATTGCATTATGGACTGACGTCATGAATAAATTACCCCGAGTCCAATCTCGAGTGCGTCTGCACCTACGAATTAGCGGGATAATTCGTAAAATAGCGCGCTATTTTGCAAATAAACCTGAGTTGACTTGGGATTGCAATCTCGAGATTAATCCTACGAACTAGCGCGATAATTGCGTCTCCACTGCAAACTATCTCGAGATTTTTCAGATCGGGATAATTTGCCGGATCAGAAATAGCACGCTAATTTGAAAACTCGGGATGGTGCAGACGGCCCTAGTGACCCTCCAATATTGATGCTTGTCAAACAGTCTCTCTCCTTTAGAAATCATAAACTGCTATTGCAATCTAACAGACCATCTAACAGTGACATCTGTATATTGCATTTGAGGAAGAAAAAAAAACTTTAAAAGGACAAACCCACCCCAACAAAAAGTTGATTTAAACAAAATAGAGAAAAATCCAACAAGCATAACAGTGAAAATTTCATCAAAATCGGATGTTATGACATTTTAAAATTTCGCTTAATTTCACAAAACAGTTATACGCACATCCTGGTCGGAATGCAAATGAGAAAACTAATGACCTCATCCACTCACTATTTCTTTTGTATTTTATTATATGAAATATGAAATATTCTAATTTTCTCCTCATTGTCAAGTGATACAACGATTAATTCCTCCCTGAACATGTGGAATTAGCATTGTTTAATACTATATGGTTCAGTCAAATTGGTCCTTATTGTCAAATCTATAAAAAATGAAATATTGTATAATTCAAATAATAAAAAACAAAAGAAATAGTGAGTGATGGACATCATCGACTGAGTCATCAAGTTGTGCATATCACTATTTTGTGAAAAATAAGCGCAACTTTAAAATGTCATAACTTTCTTATTTTACATTCGATTTTGATGAAATTTTCAGCACTATGCTAGTTTGATTTTTCTCTATTTATTCAAGTCAGCATTTTCCTGGGGTGGACTTGACCTTTAAGTATATCAACTACATGTACAATACTCCATGATGAAAATAATTCTGATTGCAAGAAGGCTACTCAAAAATTCCACAGTGAAAATTATGATGTCAATCGCCAGAGATCAGATGCTATATCGGGTGACAGCATTATTGGACTCACCGTCAAGTTATTGCAAGAATGCCATGTTATTCCAAGGAGTGTAACTCCTCTACCCCCATCTCAATAACCAGCTGTTCATAAAATGATACTAACAGGCCCTCCTCCAAACCGGAATCACAGATAACAGAATACATCTGCAGTGGTAAGTAGTGGTATAGTTGGTGAAGCAGATTTACTGTTTTACTTGCATAGAGTTAAAGGTAATATAAAAAAAAAATTGACATATAGAATTATATACAAGTTGTTGCTGACATAGATGCGAGTTATTGCAGCAAATGATTATTTCATGAACCATTCCCCCCCCCCCCTTTCATGAATAAATCAAAAGACCAAATTAAGAACCCATTCTAAACTATTGCATTACCATATGTGTCCTTGCACGTCATGTAAATTGAAAACCAGGAAAGTGTGATTGTCTCCTACCACAATTTGTAAAATGAGAAATGCTGGTTGGTTTTTAACATCAACTAAATTTCCCATTGCTGATAAGGATCATTACATTACACTGCAGAGCACCAACTAAACACACATAAAGTGAACTGTAATAAGCATGGGAATTGGGCACTCTAACTATGTGATGATGATGATTCAATTAGCTATACATCCCAGCTGGCTGTAGCAATCAATATCAAAATACAGTCATAGGTATTGTAGCAGACAGCTTCATTTTGTTGTTGATTTTTTTTTTGAGGGGGTGTGTTTCTTTTATACACAACAGACCACCTAGTATGACTGAGTCAAAGAATGAATTCAATCATTAGTTCATCGCCATGGACATTGACCCTGTTCTCATTAACGTCCTAAAACTAGTTTAACGCGTAATGAAGAAACCAGTTCCGAAAACCATCTCGCGAAGTAGTTTTCAAGATCGCTTTACCTAATTAAACTGGTTTTAGCGTAAGTGAGGACACAACCGTTTTTCGGGAAGTTATCTTTGCACATTTTGAGCGTGCTACTCCACACACTGTGTGTAGAATATATCTGTGCTGCGGTTTCGAATTCAAACATGTCATCCCAACTGAGAGCGTTCCCATAGCAACAAGGCCACTTTACGTGAACTGGTTTTGAAAACCACTTTTGGCTGATCAAATGGGAACGCTAGCAAAGCGATCTTTCAAACTGGTTTCCTGAACTGATTTCCAGTAAATACTTTCTAGAAAGTATAATGAGAACAGTGTCTAATATTGACATGGGAATATTAACAATTAAAAGTGGACTGATTCCTTGTTCATCTCTGGCAGGGCAAAATACACACAGGCTCAAGGTGATCCACCCCCCCCCCCCCAGAAATTCCCCTAAAAATCTTGGAAAAGAATATAAAAGAACCTCTGAAATTCCCTCATATAGGATAAGGATAAATTAAATTGTAGTACAATTCATCAAAGTTTGGTAGAAGAACTCAAAAATTATAGCCCCAGCAAAAGAAAAATACCCCATTATCATAATGTGTGAGAAGGCTCATTCCATTTGATTCATGAATACAGTAGGCCTATATTTTTTATGCTTCTTTACTATTCACTAAGAAAAAATAACTACACAGAGGAGGGGGGGGGGGGTTGGGGCAAATTCGGCCTCAAAATGCCCAATAGAGCCCTGAAAAACTACTGGTAATAATGAGCCACTGAAATTCCAATAGGGTCTAACATATTAACTGTAATACAATATAGCAAAATTGGGTTGGTGAACTCAAGAAGTAGCCCCAGAAAAAAAAGAAAATTTTCCCCGACCTACTTTTCACTATTCCAAATGATTTGAATGTCCCATCAAAGTTTCTATAAAATCAAATTGCTCTAACCCTATCATAACACACATGGATATCTAAATAACATAGAACTACTTGGATACAATAATATCATCGTGCCCCAAAAAGGGCAATAACAAACAATTGACTTTAATTACCAGTATCAAAATTTAAACAAGATATTTACACTTTACTTTGTGCAAGTGTATCTTAACCATAAAATCTCATACTGGCTGTTAAGCGCTGTTTGCATTCAGAGATACTTCAGGAATGTTAGGAAGGGTATCGGTAAAAGGTATGAGGCCAATATCAATACTGGAGTTAACCTCTAATCTCTGTAAATACCACAATGCTAATACTTAAAATTCTCCGGTCTGAACTGGGCATCACAACTATACATATTTTTCTTTTAATTTATCTTAAAGTAAAGTAAAGTTTTAATGAGCACTCTATCAATCAAAAGAAAGCGTTGATATTAACAAATTACTTCTGATCAAATTCATAATCCCCCACCCCCCCCCCCCCCCCCCCCCCCCCCGGTTAGGCAAAAGCCATCGGTTTGCTGAAGAAAATTTTCTGAATGTCAAGCCTACCAGGATTGGCATGGAAATGTGTATTATCAAGGAGTTTTAAGACATGGAGAACCATCCAACACTTTCCCTTTATAGCCACTTTGATGCCGTAATGATAAAATATGTTACACATGGGCAGTCCCAAGGTAACGGAGTGACATTCAGAAACAAATTTTTGCATTCAAACAAAGATATCACCCATCTTTAAATAGTTATTTGCAAAGAAATGGTACCTGACAGTAGTTGCTGAATCCCACTTTTCAAAATAATAAAATTTGTTATTTTGATCCACTGAATTAATGAGATATGAATATTCATAAACATGGTTACGGAGTGACACAACAAGGACATGCATATTTGAGGAGAAAACATATTGCTCAAACTCTGTGAACTTTAAATTGCTATCACAAGTTTGATTTATTGATTGGATTCTATGTTGTTCTAGCTTTAATATTTGTATAGTGTGGAAGTGTGTGGGATTTCGTAAAATGTTGATTTAAAAACTGTCAAATTATTTGGTTTTATCACATTTTGAAACTCTGCTAGTCTTGAAATAATTCAAGGAATTTTCAGGCAGACTTTTTATGAGTTAAATTTGCAAAATAGTGGGCTATATATAGCCATGTAGGATCCATGATATGGCAGAAAAAAGGCCTGATATTCTGTAATTGGGCCAATTCATTAGATCATACATATATATAGCAGACTAATGAGATCAGTTATAGCAGGCTAGAGCAGCAACCTTTGTTCTGATGAAGACACCCCTTGTAAAGCACCAGGACATTAATAGAATGTATCCAAACAGAATCATGTGGTCTCATTAAACACTTTGTCATAGTAGTAGAGTCAGAAAATCTGCTGACAGGAAATGAATGTTTGACTAGAATGGGTGTTGTTAAAGAAAAAGGTAAAATCATTATTCAGCGTAGAAGTATCAAAGTTTTGATTTGCTTTGATTACCATAACGTCAGTCATAGGACTAGCCCTATTACTTCTGCATGGGCATGAATCCAACTATGGTGTAAATATTGAGGCCAACTGGCATGTGACATTGATAAAAACTATTTATAATGATTTGATCACATATTTGGTTTTAAAATGATTTATCACACCATCTGCTCATGAAATATTTCCATTTTAAACAGTCATTTCCTTGCTCACATTATCCAATTCAAACCAATATGCAGCAAAATATATATGGCCCACACAAGACTTGGAAAGACATTCAGGATTCTAAACTAGACAATGACCTTTTCTGTTCAAGGAATCTATTTTAACATCATAAACTTCACATAACCATGGTTATTTTAAATGTAACAAGATGTGAAAAGGCCCTCAAAACTGAAATCAAACGAAAAAGAGGGTACATCATATAACCATAGCAACTTTATAATAATCTTCCAAACAAGAGAAAAGGTCAAAAATAAGTGTCATTCAATATCTGTGTATAATCTCTTGACCTTTCTCATAATGATGATGCAGTGTGATAGAGACACGCAGACTGCAGGCTGCAGACTGCCAAAGACGTAACTATCTATAAAACAATTTGTTCCACATTAGCTGGATCTAATATGGACCTTCAAGTAATTAACAGTGTCCTGAAAATAAAATTAGCCATTCATAGGAGGGCAGGGGAAGGCAAAATGGCGGCAAATCACTTAGTAGCTTAGTAACCATTGGACAAACATAGTCTGTTTCTTCAAAATTAGTTCAGGAGAGAATTTCACTAAGCATTTTCACTTACATCTGTTATAAGCTAGTGAAATCCTTGCCTTTGATTGGCCAGGAGCACATTTGTCAGTAAAAATGTATAAGATGCTGCATGAAATACTACCCTGAGCTGTATATAGAATGGTCAACAATAATGCTTCATTGATTATTGATTTTTTTTTAAACATTTGTCCAGCCTATTACACTACAGTCTATTAAAGGTCAAGTCCACCTCAGAAAAATGTTGATTTGAATCAATAGAGAAATATCAGACGAGCACAATGCTGAAAATTTCATCAAAATCGGATGTAAAATAAGAAAGTTATGACATTTCAAAGTTTCGCTTATTTTTAACAAAATAGTTATATGAACGAGCCAGTTACATCCAAATGAGAGAGTCGATGACATCACTCACTCACTATTTCTTTTGTTTTTTATTGTTTGAATTATACAATATTTCAATTTTTACGGATTTGACGATTAGGGCCTCCTTGCCTGAAGCACAAAATGTTAAAATAATGGAATTCCACGTGTTCAGGGAGGAATGAAACTTCATTTCACATGACAATGACGAGAAAATCAAAATATTTCATATTTCATATAATAAAAAACAAAAGAAATAGTGAGTGAGTGACATCATCGACTCTCTCATTTGGATGTAACTGGCTCGTTCACAGAACTATTTTGTTAGAAATAAGCTAAACTTTAAAATGTCATAACTTTCTTATTTTACATCCGATTTTGATGAAATTCTCAGTGTTATGCTGGTTGAATTTTTCTCTTTTTATTCAAATCACGTTTTTGTTGGGGTGGACTTGTCCTTTAAAGAAAAGATTATAAATAAAGCAGTCACTGATATGCGGAAATGGGGGGGGCTGGGGGGGAGTATTCATTGTAATCAGGGCACACAACGTACATGTACATACATGTGTACTGTGCATGTGCAATTATAATCCTACACTACATACACCAACTCTAAAAATAATGAAAGTACACGTACTGAACACTACAGTCAAAGTGCTGTATTTATGCATAATCATCAATAATACTTAGATTTTTTGTAAAAATCAGCACAAAGATTAGAAAATAGATATCTAAGCTATTTTACACACATGGATACCAACCGAGAAGTTCTTTCTCTTAAAACTAGAATGGCTATAAAACTAAATTACGCTCCCCCACCCACGCAACATCCCCCATTCTAAAAAGTTTGGTAAGAAGATAACCTCAAGATCCTGATCTGACCTCCTAGAGAGGATTGAAAGAGTACAAGGTTGCCATGGAAACACACCGTAAAGAAGGAAAGTAAAGATTTCCTGATCCTGATCAGGTTTCTATGTTATTCCTAATCATGCGGTGTGATCATCCTCAATGACAAGTTCACTGAACCACTGATCAGCCGGTATCAAGCCTATACAGGTATACACATACATGTACAGTTGTGCTCGATACAGTTCCTGAACCCCACCACAAAATACACTCCTCATGCTGAGTGTTGAATGTAGACAACAACAATACAATGTTAGGCAAGCCCAGAGAAACAAACTTTATTGAATGTAATATTATTATCACCTGAATTCACAATTAAATATCTAAAAATGTTATCGTTGTTTAGGCATGGCACTCTAACAAGTTGTTTAAACTTCTAAAGAATTGTTTAAACTCTTTTTAAATTGTTTCAAATACAAGCTTAAATTAAATTTTTTTTTAAACTTAAAATAACTTTTACATAACTTTAAAAATTAATTGTTAGAAACGTAATAAAAAAAAATTTAACAGCGTCTTTAGTCTATTGTCAGTGTTATACCGACTCCTATATTTTCAGTTAATACCAATGTGCAAATCGTGCACTTCACTGTTTTGTGAAAATGAATAAAACTAGAAAATAGCTCTCTTCTTTTACATCTGACTTTGATGACATTTTTTAGTGTTAAACTTTTAAAGAACGTCAATTTTCAATACAGCAAACGAGGGAATCTTTGTCATTTAGCTCTTTCTTCCAACCTTAAAAGCTAAGTGAAAATCTTGAGTTTTTATAACATCATTAAAATGAATTATGGTAGACAAATTTCTCAAGAAGTACCAATAAAATTTGTTGTATTTGTTTTTTAAGAAAAAAAATATTCTAGGTTATTACTGGTTTTCATTTTATATCCACAATGTGCTGAACTCAATCCAGGGACAGGAATGGGTATGCGCTACCTCAAGCTAAAGTAATACTACTTGTGCTTTATATCCTCTGGAAAAAGGGGAAGATATTTATCCAACTATTGTTGTTATTATTGATATATATGTATTATCATCATTATCAATATCATTACAATTATTATTATCATTTTTATTATTATCATCACCATCATCACCACCATCATCATCATCATCACCATCATCACCATCATCACCACCATCACCACCATCATCATCATCATCACCATCACCATCATCACCATCATCACCATCATCACCATCATCACCATCATCATCATCATCATCATCATCATCACCATCACCATCACCATCACTATCACTATCATCATCATCATCATCATCACCATCACCATCATCAACATCATCATTATCATCAGTTCTTGGTGGTGATTTTTTGGTGGTGGTGATTTTTTTACCTGATTGCTAAGAAAGCATGAATGCTTGTAAGCAAGCAACCAGAGGACCGACGGCTTAAGGTCCCCTCCGAAGGACCTGGTACTGAGGATTAATGCCTTACCAAAGGGCACTAGCGCACCAAGTGGGAATCGAACCCGGGTCACCGGAATACGAGTCCCCCGCTCTACCGACTGAGCTATCGCGCCTCCTCGTAGTAGTAGTAGTAGTCGTCGCGCCTTCTTGTAGTAACAATAGAATGTAAGTAATTATTATTACTATCAATATAATTCAGGAAAGCAACTTAGTGAATTCATGAGTCATTTGCAATTTAAATTATAAATATACATGATCACCCTCAGCGAATGCCAGGCCAACTAGCATTAAGAAGCTTTAGAGCAGTATTAGAGAAGTCTGTGGATTACAAGGCTAAGCTTGTCATCAATCAGAGATAGTGGTAAGAGGGAACATTTGCATAAGGCATTGAGATAGAAGTTTATTCTCCATGCATAAAGTGTATGGGGCCAAATTTACTGTCTTCAATTTTAATTTCTAATCCAAAACCTAGAGTTAATTGATGTTCCCAATGAATTGTATTGATATAATCTATTTTTAATGCACTTCATGCTAAAAACTGAAATGTTATATCTACAATTGAAAAGTTGGAGGAGGGACAACCTTTTCTAAATGTTACTACTTTAAGGGTAAAAAGACAGTAGTTGCAGAAAACAACTATTTCATGAGAAAGTCTTTAAAATCAAGGTTAATTGCAACAATATTATCATAGATCTAGATCTGGTTCATTGAAATGTAAGCTAATCTTTGTGAAATCATTAAATTTTAGCTGAAAACCAATACTTCTGATGATCACTAACACAGAAAAGCATATGTGGGACAGTGTATTAATATTGCTCGGAAAAATACCTGACATTTGATGGAATTCCATGCTTATTTTTCTCATTTCTCAGCAATTACGCATTTTCTTCCAGAGGCAATCGGCACATATTTTTTTATTCATACATGTATACAAACGCTTGGGTGGTAATTCTGTTGGATTCTGTTCGAACTCATTTTGATATCTTTACCAAAACTGGTATTTATCTTTAAATTGTTCAACCCAACATTTAAATTGTTGGATTCGGCTATATGCAAGGTTGGATATAACCTTTGGAAAAATGTAGTCACTCATCCAACCTTTCACTTGTTGATTTAACATTTCAGTTTTTAGTGTGTTCAATTATAATTGATATTTGATAGCTTGATGTCATAACTAATGGAAAGTGTACCAAATGTTCCAAACATCATATAGATCTATATAAAAAGGATCAGAGTTTTATTTTGAGAATCTTGTCTGAGGTAACTTCCTAAATTCATACTCAGTGGGAAAATTATATTAACTTTATATATATCAATTCCCATTTTTAATGGAAAATGATTTCAAAAATGTATGAAATGATATGTATGATAATATATCCCCCTCACAAATGAAATTACTTTCAATTTTGGAAGGAAAATTGCATTTTTTTTCTGAATTTATATCACATGATATACATGTATTATTAAGAACCTGTTCCTAATCTGTGGTGTCAAAATCCAAATTTTAAAAATTCACAATTCCATTGTTTGATGGATTGTCATCAAACCAACTACAATCTTTTTATTTTATTTTCTCAGTGTCAATTAAAAAAAATTATTGTCAGGGTGAATTTCCCCTTTAAATATAGAACATGTATTAAGCGGGTGATATGAGAGCGTCGATTCGTAAATTACATAGCATACTCCCAACAGAATATAATGTTATTCAGTAATTAACAGACAGCAATGTCGCCATTAAGTTATATGATTGGTCTACTAAAAGCCCAGTTCAGTAGGCATGCAGCTAACTCTTGCCCCATTTTGATGGCCAATTAGAAAGCCCCATTTATGCTCCAACATCTATTTTGACATTGTGTTCACTCACTGTTCAGCTTATAGGCTAGATTATATTAGGCCTATATGTATGCTTGATTAATCATTTGAATCTAAAATGAGTCCACTTCGGTGGCAGGAATCAAAATAAATTAAAACATGGCCAGAAATAGCCTGATGTCTTCCAACAATAGTAAGTTAAAATAGAAATGTTCCTAACAATTCTCTGTTTGTAATTGGATATGATCGATGTCAGTTTTTAGAGGGGAGAGGGTTGTTATAATAATGTTATAATATTTATTTTTGCACAAGGGATATTCATGGGCTCCGTGACATTAGCTCCAGCGACAATTGCTCCGCTCTAAATTCCACGCACTGAATCGAATGACCAACTTCAACCAGGGGTTTAACACTATACCCTACCCCAAACCTAAACCTAACATAACACCTTACTGCAACCCTAAACCTACATCCTAAACTAAATTAAACCTGTCACAGGAGCAAATTGCTTTTGCATAAGCAATCTACATGTACTTTGTATTCTTGTATTACTTTATTTTAAATGCATTAATGCTTCAGTAGTAACATAATGACATCAGCCAGTCAAGCTGTTCGGCTATCGCATATTCAGACAAAACTCATCAACATTTATGTACAATGGCAATAAGACATGATGTCACATGATCATGAGGTATTAGAAAAATTATCATGAGGCATTAAAAAAAAAAAGGGGGCGAAAATTGCGAATGCATTTTGGGTGTTTGCAACTCCCAAGACAACAGAAAACTATTTTAAAATCAAAATGGAAACTTGTTTCGTCTACAGTGTAGATAACATGATTTATGATATATTAATGAAATGATTATTCAATAGATTTGTCCTGGCAATTCTCAGGGCACCCGTTGCATAAAAGTTACTAGTATGGTAACTACACCATGGTAACATGACCCAACAGCCAATCAAAATAAAGGATTTCGTGAAAGATACCATTGGAT
The DNA here is from genome assembly GCF_037042905.1 of Lytechinus pictus. NCBI lineage: Eukaryota > Metazoa > Echinodermata > Echinoidea > Temnopleuroida > Toxopneustidae > Lytechinus > Lytechinus pictus. The sequence continues at coordinate 33,762,133 of NC_087254.1, read as the reverse complement.
GGCAAAGTTACTACACTACATGTAGTAACTTTATTGTAATGCGGCCCAGATCTGAAAGCTCTAAAACATGTTTATCAAATTTAATTACTTACTTTATCCAGTTTTGTTTCATCAAGATATCAAAGAGAAAAATTTGCTCCACTAAAACAGGCAAAGAAGGGAGGTTCCAATAATGGTGCTGAGATTGTCTTTGGTGAGGTGTTTATCTACATTTGCCACTCTCCACCCAGGTGTCGTAAATGGGTACCCGTTAGGAAGAAGTTCCTTGAATGCTCGAGCGCCCGATCAAGGCAGCTGTGCTAAAAGGCCGGGTAATAACAGTATCATGTTATGCACGGTCTGCATGCAGTTTTCAGAACTGAAGTTGCTACCCTAGGTAAAACATTATTATGTGAACGAGGCTTTAATGAGCTTAATGGTTTGTCTCTCATGTACTGGTAGTTGAAGTAGTCTACATATTAAAACCCTGTATTGCAAAACAAAATGTATGAACTATGAGACTACAAAAACCTCCGACAATCCTTGGGGGAGTCCACAATATGTGGTCATACCTGTGGACTTACACAAAGTTTCAGACACACAGTTTGACTACTCTCAATATTTAAATGGGAATTACATTCCGAATCAAATCAGAGTCTAGGACAGCAGACTACCCTGTCAGTAAGGCGTATTAATAATTTGCCTAATGGACCTATATCATATAATCAAGGTCATACATGGTTTTTGGATTATGGCAGCCTGTCTTCTGGTAGTTAACACTGTCACATTACATGTAGGCCATGATGTATTACAGTAAATGGTAATCTAAAACATCCTGGTATGTTGTTAGGTGTTTGGACTTTTGACCACAAAAGTGAAGTGTTTTGTAATATCAAGTATCTCAGCCCAGAAATTCTTAGTAAGTGCCGTTTGGGAGTAAAAGCAGGAGATGGACTGAGAGCTCCTGGTCTAGTGGTTCTGACTCTCGCCGTTCAATCAGAGGATCTTGGGATCAAATTCCAGCCATATCGTTACTTTCCTCTGCAAGAAATTTATCCACAATGTGCTGCACTCAACCCAGGTGGGGTAAATGGGTACCTAGCATGGAATTTATTCCTTGAAATGCAGAAACGTGGAACAGCTGCTCTGATAAAGCAGGGCAATTATGCTGCATTATTAAAAATTGCTCAGAGACTAATGATGAACACTATAATATACATGTATCAGGGTTCCCAGCTTTCCAAGAAAACAAAGTTCCCTGATTTTTCCCGGATGAAGTTTAAAAATTCCCTGATAAATCAATTAAACCCATTCCCAGTTTCGCATGTTTTCTAATTTGCTGCAGTGAATTACATGTATTTTCAGTATAATAAATAACGTAAAACTAATTAGTACCACCATAACCAGTCATTCAATGGATGTTACATGCAACAAAATATAACAGAGTCTGACTGATTACAGTGCTTTTGACTTTTGGGCCGATCAAAATTCCCTGATTTCTCCCTTATTTGAGGCATTTTTCCCTGATTTGAGGTATTTTTAAAATCAAATTCCCTGATTTTCCCTGACTGAAAAAGTAGAATAAATTTCCCTGATTTCCCTGAGAACCCTGTATATGTGGTCAAATATAATTATTCTTAGAAAATTTAAGTAATTGCATCATAACATTCCAGATTATTTGGCCAATTGGTGGATCAGGGAGCTGCAGTGGGTACAAAGCTATCTGCGGTAGATATGAGGTCACCCATTTCAAGCATGTAGACAGGCTACACATTGACAGGAATACTTCAATGTCTTAAGAATTCTTATCATGCCCACATGACGGCAAACGCTTGGCAAAACCTGCTAGTCTGTTTTATTTGCAAGACTGGACCATTCTAACACACATGAATGACCCACTGCATTAAAACAGAGTGTTCAAGTTTTATCCCTTCTATGACCTTCATACATGCAATAAACTGATCCTGTCTGTATATTTAATACCTCTCAGGGTTAATAGAATAACCGCCCTTTCACACAGTAAAAAATCGTAATTTGAATGATGATTCCAGTGAAAAACAAGACTAATGACAAATTTTTAGCAAGTGTGAAACCAAACTGGAATCACGAACGCTTCCGGAGGTGAATTCCAGTTTAGTTTTACTCAAATTACGGTACGAACTTTCCGTGTGAAAGGTCCGATGATTCTAAAGACGAATTGCGATCATCATTACAATGATGATTCAAGATTCACGTGTGAAAAGGCCCTAAATCGACTGAATATATTTTGTGTCTGTCTATTGACCAATAGAGCTACATATTGTACTATTGTCATTTCCACTTTCTTATCATGTTTCAATAATGTGAAATATAAACCACCACCAATAGTATATCATTGATGATGACATTGACACTTGACAGTAATATTTTTTGTATGCAAGAATCACTAAAATGTAAAATGCTACATGCAAGTACATTTTATCATTTACCACTGACTCGAACAACCTTTGCTCAGAAAACAATTACTTTCTCAGGACCGAAGTACTGGAACGGACTATCCAAAGACATTTCAGACTCCAATTCATTGTTTATATTCAAACGTAAACTTAAACATACTTTTTTGAATGATTATGCAGTTCAGGCAGCAGTAGATATCTAAACCTTTCAGCAGCTCCATTTTACCTTCATACCTCCCTTTAAAACATTACTTTCCTTCCAGGGCGTGCCACAGATGTGATTAAACCAATTGGTTCATAAACTTTTGCTTTTCTTTTACCTTGTTATTTTTAATAGCTATATAGCCTTATATCTTATCACCTCCTTCCATTGGGGCCTATAACTCACAAGCTCTGCTTTCAACTTAGGCCCCTCCATTTTTCACTGATTTAAATTCTTCTTGCGTATAACTTCTGTCTCAATAACGATTTATTTCAACTCAATATAATTATGTTATACTCATGTCAAGCATGTTAATGTCTGTATATGAATAATGGAAATAAACTAAACTGAATAAGCTCAAAAGGAACATTCAGAATTTATATTTTTAAATAGAATAACAAAAGATAACATTCCAGTTACCCCCAGCCCCCTGGCAAACAGTAAGATTCTCTTTAAAATAGCACTTTGACCTAAAAGAAGAGATAGACCCAATAACATATCTTAAACAGAATCTACCGTACATCAGTTGTTCTTTGTTTGATTTTGATTGTATTTTTTATGTAAATGATTGTAAAGGGTAATGCAATTCGGCTTTTCAGCCGCTATAGACACCCTTGTTGAATTAAACCGTTTTAAATAAAATAAAAAAAAAATAAAATAAAATAAAAATAAATTATACTTTTGATGATCAATCAATTTTGGAGATCATCCAAAATGCTCCCCTGAAAGAGATAAATATACTGACTTCATACAGAAAACATCCAACTCATTCATTTAAAAGATAAAGCTAAATTCGTTGGCTTCCCCTGAGGAGGGACCTTCTTGCCACTGAGTTGACATAGCAATAGGGACCTTCTAGAGGAAAGTCTGCATGATCATAGACTGAGATAAATTTGGCACACTTTCAGATGAGATTTCCAGCCAAGTCAATGTCTGATTGACATCAAGGGTGCTATTTTTAAATAGACTTTTATGGATAGATACAAGATTTGATCAATTTCATCACAGATAATCCCCTGAAATGAGGGGTTTTAGTTTAGGCCAACATTCATCTCTCTAGTAATGTTCTAACTGCAAGTGCAACTATTACTTTCACCTTCCTTTTTGTTTGTGTCTGTCTTTGATTATTTCTTCTTTTTCTCATTCTATTTCTGTTTATTTCTTTCTTACTCATTTCCTTTTAATTTATTAGTTTATTTTTTCTTCCTAGTTATTTTTGTATATTTAAATTCATTACTTTACTCTCAGAACTTTGATATTTTTATACCATTTTCTGTGATTGAGGTATCAAATTAAAGAGCAGATATTGAACTTTTAGACATGTGATATTCATTTTAAATTCATATACCCCCTGACAAGTGACTCTTTAATACCGTACTCTTTCTTCAAATCGTTTTTACTCACTCATGTAAGAATGATTAATGAGTAATCTTCTGAGTTATACCAGATGAAAGAAGAGATTGTCTTTTGTATTTATGACTATAAGTTATGATAAATCAATAATTCTCAGTTTTGTTTTTCTTTTTAAGATGCACTGTATACTGATGAAATTGATCAAATCTTGTATCTATCCATAAAAGTCTATTTATACTGATGAAAGAGCACAAATCAGCAACACCTTGAAACCCCACACCACGGAACCCCAAACTACAAGTTTCTGAACAAGCTTTGATGAAAACAACCAGAGAACTACACATGAAATTAAAAATTTGTGAATAGCAACAGTCAATGTGAACAGGACAGGCCTTAATGAGTTTAGTAGCCCCTTTGATTGACTAACAAGGCAATGAGGCCACATGTTGCACACAAATAAACGACAAGTTAAATCTAAACATAGACTCTGGAAGATAGCCAAGGATTTACAGATTTTTCCTGAATGAATGAGGTGCTGATATTTTCTAATTTTTTACATAGAAATTTCGATGTTATCTTTGTGAAATTTAATTTTCCATCCAATTCAATTGCTTTATCTCATGGGGCTCTGAAACTTATTGATGCATGATATGGTGATTCATATCATTTTCATAATTGTTTTTTGATTGTTTTACTTGAATTGATGTATGGAATCTTTTAAAAACAATACAAAAACAAATTCTGATTTGAATACTTTTTTCTACAAAGGGATAAAAAAAGAAACAAATATGACTTAAATTGTATTTTTATATCATACTGTGCATTATAAGGAATGGATGAGTGGGGTGGAATTCTTGCATATCAACAGGACCCACGTCTGCAATGTCTGTAAAACTAGTAATTCAGGAAGTCAAAGTGGAAAATATATCCTGGAATCGCATGGACAAACTTCCTCTATTTAATCCAATATAAACCACAAGTATGATAAATCCTCTCTCTTTCAATTTTCTTCTTTCTTTGCAACACGTTTTTTTTTTCATTGAAAAAATGTTTCCAATATCAGAATGACTACCCTACACTACTGTTGAAACGTTCTTGCCTCATTTGCACATCTTGGAAATTTCAGCTCAAACAGAATTTAGACAGACATAGCATTCACTGACTGATCAGATTAATATCTTGCTGAATAAATGTTTGCCTAGATGGTCTAGCAAACAGACTCACACCTTCAATATACAATACAAACACAACAAGACCTGAGTAGGTTTATAGAGACCATGGTTAAATATTCACAGAGCTCTCAAAAATCAAGAGGGAGATTTCTTGAGTATCCCTTCGATCAAATGAGGAATGAACAGGAGTATATTATGATAATTCAACTCTTTCGACCAAAGTATAAACTTGAGTTATTGTCTAGACTTACATGACATGACATGGGCCAATGTTTTAGCAGTATCAATATCAGAAGATCTTTATTGGGTATTTATCACCTTTGTGCGAATCATAAATTCTATAACTTAATAGATGATTGTAAATTGGATGTTGCGTGACACTGTCATGGTTATTCATTTAAAATCTCTTCCAAATTTAAGTAGTTCCCTAAAGTGCTAGCCACTATTTTTTCTTTAAAGGAGAATAAAAATTGTTTATGGAGTGGAGGATATCTATTTTAGACGTGTTATGGCTCAGTGGACATGTCTTGAACCACAAGGTCCAGGATTCAAATCCCATCCTATTACTCATGTCCTTTGGCAAGGCATTTTGCCACTCTCCACCCAGGTGAAGTAAATAGATAACCAATAGGAAACAATTCCTTTATTGCACGAGTGCCTGATAACGTTAGCCATGCTAAAACTGGGGAAAGTAAATGCAGCACTAATAAGCACTAAAATGTTACAAATTATTGATTTTTTTCATTGAAATGTGTGTTTTTATAGGTGTGTTTGCAATTTATAAATATATTTTAGTTTGGATCCAGACCAAGAGAAAATTACATGGATATGCCTAATATTTTTTTTTATAAAACCACTTTTCGGGCATGGAGATGGCAAAAAATTTCTTCTTGTATTTTTTTAGCTTTCTAATATGCTAAATGGGTACCTTTTTAAAGAAAAACAAAACCATCACTGAGAAAGGACCCTAAATATCACGGAAGGTCAAATCTCCAAAGAAAATTAACTGATGAAAAAATGAACAGCCACTACACTACATGTATGTTTAGATTGGAGTGTTTAATTGAAACTCCAGTTAATTTTATTAATATTGAGATAGTATTAAAGATGTAAATCTCAACATCTCTTTCAACCCCACCTTGCGATTCCCTCCTCTTCCCCCATCAATCATCCCTCCATTGTTAGTCACCTCGCAGCGCTAAAATCCTCTCACAATCGTTTCCTAATAGCGTAATCTGTAAAAGCAAATGCGTCATGGCAGCATCACATCGTTGATCCAACATGTATGGAATCCGTTGTGTTGGTGGCATTTTGTGTCTTTTTATCTCGGCTTTCGTTTGTCAGGTTAACTCCCGTCTGGTTTATCAACACAGAGCAGGTGGGAGAATCAGAGAGATTTGTCGCTAAAACAGGAAGTGCCAAAATGAATTATGAAGCACGCTCCATGAATTGCTAATCATGGGAGGGAGAATGCACAGGGAATACCACATTTTGTGTGTAGTCATATACATCACAATAAGTTACAATGAATCCATTAAAATTTGAAATGAAAAATATAATTCAGCCCATTTTGCAGACCAATAGATACGAAATATTTAGCTATCCATATGTACCAACCCCCCCCCCCCTCCCCTCCCAAGACTTAGAGGACAAGTCCACCCCAACAAAAACTTGATTCGAATAAAAAGAGAAAAATTTAACAAGCATAACACTGAAAATTTCATCAAAATCGGATGTAAAATAAGAAAGTTATGACATTTTAAAGTTTCGCTTCATTTCGCAAAAGAGTTATATGCTCATCCCGGTCGGTATGCAAATGAGGGAACTGATGACATCACTCACTCACTATTTCTTTTGTATTTTATTATATGAATTATAAAATATTTTGATTTTCTCGTCATTGTCATGTGAAATGAAGTTTCATTCCTCCCTAAATACGTGGAATTCCATTATTTTAACATTTTGTGGTTCAGGCAAGGAGGTCCTAATCGTCAAATTCGTAAAAATTGAAATATTGTATAATTCAAACAATAAAAAACAAAAGAAATAGTGAGTGAGTGACATCATCGACTCTCTAATTTGGATGTAACTGGCTCGTTCATATAACCATTTTGTTAAAAATAAGCGAAACTTTGAAATGTCATAACTTTTTTATTTTACATCCGATTTTGATGAAATTTTCAGCATTGTGCTTGTCTGATTTTTCTCTATTGATTCAAATCAACATTTTGTTGGGGTGGACTTGACCTTTAAGTATTGGATCATAACATTAACTCTTTGAAATAAAGCAGAATCAACATCAGTGCAGAAACAGACTTGTCCATGTAGGACTAGGGTATATAAAGCTGTGTGTATATCTTGCAATCCATTTACCCCTCACCCCCCCCCCCCCCACAAAAAAAAAAAATAACTGGTACAACAGAATATACATCAAGCCTAGTGTATTTCTATCAATAAATCCACTATCATGTTCTACAAAATATATGTTATCAATACCAATTCTCTTACCCAAATACAGGCTAAAGATACAAACACTGGTAGCCAATAAGGAAAAGCAGTTTCATGAATCAATGAGGAATTGAAAAAAAGGATTACATAACAATAGCTATCAGTCACTACTCCTGTGTAAACATCAGATACAATACATTTGCGAGTGGAGGAATACACCAATGTTTTGTGTCTCCATGTGGAAAGTTTGCCAGTGGCAATGGTTGAAATCTGTTTACTGAAGCCTTGGAAACAAGACCCAGGCCTGGGGAGTGTTTCACAGAGATATCCATCAGTGATTTTCACAAAAATATGTTACAAACTAGTAGAAACCATTGAATCTGATTGGCTGAAAGTAGATTAGTCAATGACAATCACTAACAAAACTTTGAACATGAAATTCTCCCTTGAAAGTGAGATTTGCTCAAAACTTTGTTTCCTCTTCGAACATGACCATCATGCATTTTTAAATGTGATCACTTTGATAAAGCTTTTGATTTTCAGTATCAGGTTTCTGTTTAGCAATGAAACCAGTCATGAACAGCCCCTCTAAGGTTTGTCCAGTGATACCCTTCGACATCAATATACCAAGAAAACTCTTCATGCAATACTCCCTTGAAGTCAAGATGAGTTAAAACTTGGTTTCCTCTTTGAACCTGACCATCCTGATCACTAAGATAAAGCTTTTGATTAATACAGTACCAGGTTTCAGTTTAGCAATATGACAAAACCCTGTTTTATTCAGTAATAGCCTTCAAAAAAATATACCCAGAAAACACCAAATACCAAGAAGTCAAAACTCTTCATAAAATACTGCCCTGAAAGCGAGAGGTGTTACATCAGGGTTTCCTCTTCAAACCTGACCACCCTACATATTTAAATGTGAGCACTAAGATAAAGCTCTTAATTTTTAGTATCAGATTTTTTTAGCAATAAAACAAAACCCCTGTAAGGTTTATTCAGTCATAGTCTTCGAAAAAAAATATCAAGAAGAAAGCAAATACCAAGAAAAAGTCACCACATTAGTTTCTGTGGTACATTATCCACATCATTCATTCCATTTATCATTTTCCCGGAATCAACTTTCTTTATTTCCTCCCATTTTCTTCTTTCATTTTGTCACCCTATTTCACTTACATAATACTAAAAAGTGGGGCGAAAATGAGACATGACATTCTTCAGTTCCCTGAATTCACAAATATAGAAGTTGATAGATAATTGAATGTTGGTTAGAAAACTAAATGTAACTCTAATTCAATACAAAACATTCTAGGTTTCTCTCTATCACATACAGTCCTGATATTCTAATGAAACACACAAATACTCAATTTAACAGTGTCATTTGAAGAATGGATCTCAATAGGAATGATGCTTTCAGCTAAAATGTGTTCCTAATGTTGGCATACATACAACAATTGATGTTCAGTGATTAGTAATCTCTAGAACCTAGTCTGATATCAAGAAATGAAAGAACCATCATTAGAATTTAAATTATTTTTTCTTGCATACATTGCTTTGATGCCTGAAGTGTCCCATAGTTGGTGGTAGGGGCTGATTAGGGAAGAAGATGGAAATATATACAAAACAAAGATTTCACCTGCTTTTTGGTAGTTAGTAACAATGATATAAGAGTCTCTGGCATAAAATACACAATAAAATTCTGTAATCAAATATATCATGATTAAAAAGTTTGAGAGGATTATACTTTTCCAAAGCATTATATACAGCTTAAACAATGTTACAATTAATTTTCAAGAATATACACCATCATTATTATGAAAAGAAAAAAAATATGGTATGGTACATGTTGAAGACATATTATTCAATTTGTTTCTTGAAAGTTAAAGAAAACCTTATCTGTACTGTAACTTGTCTTACAAATCACCAACTTGAAATGCGAGAAATGACTAGTTACAGCAGCTGAAAGAAAGGATTCAAACCATGTTACAAAGAAAGGATCGGGTAATATAATACTACTACTAGTTGATATTTTTAGTTTTGTTGCCTACATGTACATTTGTACTTCTCTTTGATCCTCTCATTGTTCCATATCTGGCTGAAGAGGTTACATGTATTTCTGTTGGTGGGATGTTTGGAATAAGGGCAAAACAAAATTTCTTTCATATTTAAGATAACTGTAACACATAGACATCAATTCGGCATCCATTGAAATAATCATGATTCCCATTCTAAGGATACATAAAAAGAAGGCAGGTTTCATTAATTATAAAAAAAATTAGGCCTTAGGCTTTTATTATGGTAATTTTGCCATTCAATGATAGCTAGCACAGCAATGATGCTCAACAGCCAATCAAAAGCAAGGATTCAATAAAAGCTACCATTCAATGGTAAAGTTACCATAATAGTATGTACTATGCAACAGGACTCCAGTCAACATCGCAAAATAAAAGAGACACAAGCATTTTTTTCCAATGTAAGTTTAGTTTTACACATAAAAAGAATAGTATCTTGCTATTGTGTATGATAGCTGAAAATATGAATGATTGAATTCTTACCGAGACCAAGTTCCATGTCTGGCTCATGTTCCTTCTTCCCACAGAATTCTTTGTCAATGATGTAAGCCACCACAACAAGAAGAGGAAAGCAGATGAAGGTCAAGACTGCTTCCCAAAGCTCCACTATATTAGGAGAACTAACCTGCAATGCATGGGAAAAGAGAATATCAAAGTATCATGTTTGGTCCCATCTACAGAGAATGATGTTAGTCCGAGATCCATCACTCTAATTTGGAACTATTATTAAGAAAGACTGGTAGTGTCAGAGTTTTTGTTTAGATTTTGCTCAAGAATTTGTTTAGAAGAATTTGTCTTCAGCTAGGGAACAGACGATAATAGATTGGGAGTATCATATAAGTCAAGGGGGATTAATAAGTCAAGGCACAGAATACAGAAATGCTACAAACTAATGAATATGAATGCAAACGTACCTGAAGAGCAATGTACAACCAGATGTAGGCAAATAAAGAGAAAGACGTGGTAACACCAAACACTTTTATCCTCTTGATCCGTCTGGTCTCTCCTTTCGGGATACCCGTGATGCAAACAGCTGTGATGATGAGCAGGTTAAAGGCAGCGGACCCGACGATGGTGCTCGGGCCGAGCTGTCCCGACTGGAACCCGTTCCCTGCAATCTCAATAACGGAGAGCAAGATCTCCGGCGCGCTGGAGCCCAGAGCCATCAGGGTCAGGTTGGCCACTGTGTCGTTCCAGACCCGCAGTTCAATCTCTTCCACCTCGCCCGCAGCATTGACAATCTTCAGCTTCTTGGTCAAGCTGGTGATGACCTCGATGGCGCACATGAAGATGTCGGCAATGATGGCCACACCCATGAAGCTCCAGAGGAGACCGAACAGGTAGATGAAGGAGCGGAAGCCATGGTTCCACCCAGACTCGTCGGTGAGTGGGAGGATGAGACCAAGGCTGGAACAGTAGTCCTCTTCTGAGCTAGAATCATTCATCCTGAGGCCGGTGGTGATCCTACCTCGGAGGAATCTTAAACCACCTGGTTGTCTACAAACGCACGGTTGCTTCCAACAACCCTGGATATCAACCCTTCACAACCTGCAAGATAAAATATGAAGACAATTATTTAGATACTTATAGATTCAGAAATTAATTTTTTGCCTGTTCTCGCATCACCGATTTTCTGTTAAATTCTAGAAAGCAATTCTTATTGCATGGTCTACAATTCAAATTCTAGCCTTCTGTGACAGGCAATATGAAACATAATATCTCGATCACCAGGGACCTGCCACACACAAAGCAAGTGATCACAAAACTTTAAATGATTGATTGCATTGATGATAATGAATAATCAAAAATAAAATATAATTGTACGTTGCAGTTGCTATTCTTTAAAGACCAAAAATAGGTCCTCTTTTTAAGGGGTGGTATATGATAGAAAAGTTCATGTCTTTAAACGATGATAAAAATGACATAAATTTGAATCAAATTCAAATTCAGCAATGACATTAAAGTGGCAATAGATATATGCTTATGATATTTGCCACAATACAATTTTTCTTCAATTCATGCATTAACATATGATTATCAAAGTTTTAATACTGTTGCATTTGACCTTCAGTGGCCTTTTCACTATAGACATACTTCAAATGTTTTTCTCTTTCCTTTGGTGAGAAATAGTATAATTTGAGCTCTAAAATGTTGTCATATTGCTTCAATAGGGACAAATATTGACAGAGTTTGAACACAATTATCCCCCTTCCCTTTTAAAAATGTATACACGCATATATACTGCATACTCATATAGCTCATTCCAATAACCTCGGGTAAATATTTGCCAGAGACTACTCAAAATTTTAAGAGCTCTTGAGAATATAATAGTGGAAGTGGCTAACATCATTTACAAACCCATGATGAGCCATAATGAACTATTATGCTGTCAGGAGAAGTTCATACCCGCCAAATAAAAAAATGCCTGGTGGGTGTTTCATAAAGATGTTCGTAAGTTTACGAATGACTTTTTGTGCTACATGTATTAATGAGAAACAGATTATAGTACCCAAGAAGGTATCACCAGTCATTTGTAAAGTCAAAATATGAACACCTCATGTATGTAGGTATTATCTTATGGAAGAGTGAATCATGAAAGCAAAGTACATGCACTCTTAACATTCCTGAAAGAAGATACCTCTAGAATAGTACCAGTAAGTACTTTTCAAAATCATTTTGCAAAGAGTTATACAAGATCACAGGAATTTTCACATCACTTGTGAAAAGCACATTACTAATTGCAACAGACATGTTTAAACTCCATGGCCCGTATTCTGATAGCAGGTTTAACTTAAACTCAGGTTTAAAGTTGTGGTTTAAGTATGGATAGCCATTTGTTACATAAATCACTAACAGTATAGAGATATCATATTTCAGCTCATTTGGCTCTCAAATTATTCATAATTGTCTAGGAAGTATAAATAGATGATTGTCTTCACCATCGATAAATCAGGAAAGAGCACAGTAAACATAAAGAAACACGCAACTTAAACCACAATTTTAAACCTGAGTTTAAGTTAAACCTGACTTCAGAATACGGCCCATGATTTTATCTTGATCACAGAGCTGTAATAGGGGAAAATAAATAATGAAATATTTTGAGGCTTGACAGAAATTCTTGTAACCTAAACATAACGTTAAGGATATTTTTGATAAGGCATGTGTGAAAGTACCTATTGGCTGTCATATACATTAAACATTTAAGCTTAACCTGTCATAAAATGTGATACAAGCCACAACATACAATATCTTAAAAGCCTGACAAACAACATACTTAAAATAAAAAAGCTTTATGTCTACAAGGTAATTGACTTTCTCTCACATCATCACCAAGCTATTTCTTTCCACTTAATCACTTTTTGTTTGTCTTTCTTATAGCAATAAAAAAATATATATATTAAAATAAAATACATTTTTAGATATGTTTCAATGATTCCTATGCTCTCCCAATCCTTGCCTCTTCTCTCTTTCTCTCTCTCATTCTTTCTTTTCATCAATTACTTCTTCCTCTTTCTTTCATTTTCTCTGGTGTATTTCTCCATTAATAACAGATGACATTGTACTTGAAAAGGAATTACAAAATATATTAATTTCAACACCACTAAACAATATTGAGGCTGAATTCTTAGAATAACAGCACAAACTTGTTATTTGAGAAAGACTACTTCATGTCATAATCATAATAGGATCAATTCAATTTTCTTAATTAAGGGTGGAAATTTGCTGGTATGAATATCCACTGATATCATAATTCAGGGTGATGATTCATTTTAATTGTCATCCAATCAATTTGTACCCTCTGCTTCTCTCTCAGTCTCTCTTCTCTCGTCTGTACTTTACTCATTACTTCAATTGCTTCAATTTACATAAAAATAATCCCCTTTAGCAAGCACCTTAAAGTGTAATTTACATTCTGATAAAATGAAAGATATAAAACATGTACCATTAATCCAAAATGTAATCTTAGAATATTAGTGGAGTAAAATCAAACAAGCAAAACTTCCAAAAAAATGCATCCCAAAATATATTGAGAGAAAAATTAAGATACATTTCAAGTTTTGTTTTATTTTTTAAAATTAAACACTGATTTGCATATTATGTTGGCTATATATTGTACCAGCAGTTGTAAGTCCAAAGCTATTAGTAGTGAAATTAAGATAATTCAATTTTGGAATGGCAGACTACAAAACTTGAATTAACTGAATAAAATATATTAGATCACAATTATTGCATGAACTTGAAGTACACTATCAATTGTATGAGACAAACCTGATTTGTAAAACACATCAAGAAATATTTTAGAATTATGGTCTGGGGAATCTGAACCTGGCTTTACCTGGGCAGCAAGCCTTGTACAGTGCGTAACATAGGGAAACCTACCCATTTACCTCATATGGGTCAAGTGTGTAAATCAATATCTTGCCAAAGGACATTAATTAGTGCTGCTGCAGCAGTACCTTGCGGTTCAAGGTCCTGAAGACTTATGTAATTATCCACTGGATCAAAAAACTTAAACAATATGCTGTTTGGACAGGAGCTTCTGTCCATTTTTCTGACATTTCAGAGGGTTCTTTTCTCCAAAATATATAGCAGTTGATAAATCTCTCTGCATGAATCTCTATCTCCTTTGCTTGACCACTTTTACTCCTCTCACCCCCTCCATTAATCCATTATCCCCAAGGGATTTACTTGCCTAGGAGGATTAATCCGTTCTACCATAAATCGCTACACTGTTTGATCAATAATTTCTACACAGGTCCTGCCTACTACATATTTGCCAGTGCTAATTATGCAAACTGGTATACACTGTAAATTGTTCGCTATCGTCATTCAGCCATGGATATACAAACGCTGACAGCTCCCCACTATCACTGAGTGCATTGGAGGGAAAAATATTACAAAATCATTTCGGCTAGAATATAATGACAAAAATGTTATGCTATATTTAGAGCATTTGATATAACCATACAGGCCACGATTATACAGGACGCATAAATTATTTAAATTAACTTACATGATTTGAACAAACTGAAATAACCCTCCACCCTTTTTTTTAAGTAGGCCTAGTATTCATGGATTAAACACCAGCATTACATTTAAAAAAAATAGAAAAGAAAGGCAGATACTATCAAATTATGTTCAAAAGTAGTCCGGACGCTTGTTCAAAAGTACTCCTGAAGTTTGTTCAAAGTACAGAGTATATATAGGCTATATTAGGTGCATTTACTATTCAAAACAATGTCAATTTATTGTTAGAAATAATTGCATCTGATTACAACATTCAGCATTCTGTCTATTGAGCAATTAAGGCCATGCACATAAAACAGTTTTAAATATGGCAATAAATGCTGTGGAAAATCAATAAACTAAATATACATGTAGGTCGAAATGGGATATTGAGAAGGAAATACACAGCTGCGAAATATGTTATTAGAGTAGGTGAGGTACATGTAGTGACATGTAGATTGGGTAGTATATTTCATACTGTAGAAAAGTACTACTTAACCTGCAATATACATACATGTACCTATAACAGAGTCAAGGCACTTAAATTCCCTGGTCCCTTGGAGAGAGTGTGAGGTCATTGGACCCCTGGTTCAACAGCCTGGTTACAGGCAATGCTTTCACCAGTGGTCAGGAAAAACAATTCCACACAAGCAACAGAAAACTCACACAAGCCTTCACATACATGTACGTGTATGCATAATGTCCTTGAACTTCGCTACATATAGTTATACATGTATGTGTATTAAACGCACTGTACAGATTCCTCCTTTTGTGGGAATGGCAGTGCCATTATTTATCTTTTTTGATTGTGATTAATCAACCGTACCATTCATCAATAAGTACTTGATGCATGCAGTCTGTGAACTCTATTGGATATGGCAGGTGGATAACGTATGCAAGGAACGATAGATCTGCGGTGGTGTGTGGAGAGAGATGCATCCAACGGGTCAATCAGTTGTTTTTCATGCTAAAAATATAGGCCTACATTATTCCAAACATCAAAACTGTGACAATCCTGCTACAAGTGACCCTCTTCATTCAATTTTCCTGACAACCCCCCCCCCCCACACACACCCACACACACACTCCAAATTGGACCTGAATGCAATTCACAGCCACTAACACACAATCAATCATAGCAGTTGCATTAGCAATTAAAAACCACTTTCCCATTTGTCAAAAAGATTTGAAATTGTAGTCAAATTGGCAATTGATTGTGAAGCTTGGTATAACAGAGGTCCAGAGTTATGAACATGGATGATAAGATAACAAAATACACATGTATATGTCATGCTGTCCAATGTAGTATTCATAATCTATACATGTACACTTACACTCTATAAAAATAAGTGAAGTGCACAATGCACATGCAGTTACATTATGAAGAATAATTCACCTCCCTATTTTTAATGAATGATTAATAAGGAATTGCAATTAAAGAACACATGCTTCAAGAAGTTATTAACATCTTCAGATAATTCTTGTAAATCAAGACTAAAATTTGGTGACAAAAAGTAAAATATGTGTGCCGTGTGTAGGGTACATGGAGGTAGGCCTATAGAGACCATTTGTACATGATAGCTGGACAGCTCTACATATAGGGAGATCTAAAATAAGCTCCAAGAGTCCTAATTACCTAGATCCTATTAAAGCTGTACTGCGTGGGCTTTCCATGCTCTGATCCACCCATGGTATAGAGGAAATACTGAGTTCCTACTCTGCATGGAAGCCTGAACACTTGGGACACGCCCATCGATCTCCTACACTCCTACAGAAGTGCTATGAGAACCTTGAGGGTTTGCGGACATCCTGCTGCCAATGAACCATTACCCTTGGCAAATGAGTCTTGAATGTTTCAGACACTGACATTTAGAACATGAATAGCCAAACAAGGAACTCTTAATCAATTGAATACTTAATTCTGTGATTCCCATAAGATTTGCACAGGACCATCAGGTTCTAGTAGGCTATGGATTAATCTTGATCCTGAAGGAACTTTAACACTTAAGGGAACATTAAAGGGTGCAGAGATCCATGCAAACAATGACCAGTAGCAAAAAGGCTCTCATTAGTTCAGTTCTCTCTATAAAAGAATAAAATTTCTTTGTCATGGCAAAAACTTCTTTAAAGCATACAGTGGTTACAGTTACATTAGATTGATTATTTGTATCAAGACTATAAAACAGATCTTGATAAGAATGCATTAATGAATTCTGAATATGAGTCATCTGAATAGTGATTTTATAAAAAATAACTCGCTGTTAAGGGTAGGGATTTCTTTTTTCTTGAATTATCAATATAAATACTCATACTAAAAAAGACTAGAATATTTATCCTTTATGTTCACAATGCAGACATATTTCTGTTTTATCTTCAAGCAAGGGCACTGTTATCAAGAGCAATACACCTGTCTCGCTGATCTCAGTACAGGGAAAAAAGTCACTGGGAGCCTGGAAATGATGTCAGGAAATTGATGTAATACTGGGCCCTGTAGCATAAAGCTTAGCAATCAATCATAGAGCTGATTCTTATGATTGATCGTGCATAATAATAAATGCAATCAATCATAGGAAATCAGCCTCACGATCAATCGCTAAGATTTTTGTTACCAGGCACGGAGCTCCACAAACTAATCACGGATCCTACTCCATCTATAGTAATGTACGCATGCATGGGTAAATGGCTGTTATAGGCAAAACATTAAATTGATGAATCCAACACAGCGATGTGGTGTATCATGAATTGAAAGCATGTGATCAAAATTGATTTCTGTGCCGATGATATATAAAAGGATATGTGGTATAGTGGTTAAAGAGCATTGGACTCATGATCATGAGGTTGTGGATTCAAATCCCAGCTCTACCCCTGTCTCAACAAAGGTAATATTTCTTGTCTATAATTGCCTCATTCAGTTGCAGGCTGTTATGGTCAGAGTAAGGATGGAGGAAGGGTCGGGGAACCAGGTTGGAGTATGGTCAATGTCACTGTCAGCCTCTACAAAATGTTTCTTTTGTCACCAGGGGGGCATTAAAAAAAAACGTTCGTATAAAGTTAAGAGTGACTTTAAAAACGACTAGTGATCCTTTCTTGTGGTAAATGATATTCACCATTAAATGTTCATTGGTGATTATTTAGCATGTGAGAAAGGTTCAACAGTCGTTCTTAAAGTTACTTATAACTTTATGAAACACCCACCAGTTGTACCAGCTTGGCATTATGCAGCAGAAAATTGTCATGTTGAGTTCCTACTAAAGTTACGTTTTCACTGTTCAAACCAGGTGGGTGTTTCATAATGCTGTTTGTAAAGTTATGGATTCAATTCAACCTTTTTTTAAAGTGCTCAGTCAGCTCCACAGGGATACAAGATCACATGTCATGCATAAAAGTCATTTGTAACTTTATATGAGCATCTTTATAAAACACCCACCTGATTTCTGATCCTATTAAATATTACAAACAATACTGAATTCTCTTTTGTCAAATTTTCATTACTACATGTAGGTCCAACTAACCAAATAAAACGACCTTGCACAAACATAAAGAGTTTCCAATTGATAAGAGTTCCACGCTATTGCTAATTATATCAGGTGTAATCTACATGTACCTGTACATTATATTACATTTTCTCTCCAATGGTTATTGGTAATTTCATTTTATGATACAGAGTAGCATACAGACCAATCCAACGTTAATTATACAATGTAAATGAATCACAGGGTACCATCAGAAGTTGGGGGGAAAGGGAATAAAAATAGTGCAGGGGAACAAGTTAGTATACCATCTTGCTAAATGCTATTCACCATTCAATGTCAATTTTCCTGCTGCAGGGAATTTTTCAAAGTTCAGCGGAGATGGAAATTGGGTGATCGTTATGTGATATTAAGGAGAAACTAGAGCTCTGAACACAATGGAATGGAGTTTAATTTGAGTATTCTCGTTATTCTGTTTATAATCATGCAACGAAATTCATTGTAGTTTGCATTTGAAAGGTATCGGTCATTAAACAAGCTCTCATCAACACTGTACAGCTGTAGAGCCAAATCTAATTGATAAGACCAATCAAACTCCATGACGAACACAGATGACCTGAATGTGATGCATTATTTTTTTCTTTTTATTAAACATAGTATGCCTTGAAGGTCAATACATCAACAAACAAAAAAATTGCATTGAATGAAAAAAAAAGAGTAAAATCAAATAAGCATCACAGTACATTAATTTTCTTTCAAACAAAGTACAGCATGTCTTTAATAGCAGACCTTGCTATGCAAGTTTCAATGTACATATATATATATGTATGTACCATACACTGTTCCAATAATCTAAAATATTGGCAAGGCACGAAACAGTTTATTCATATACAGGCTGATCTGCCAAAGCCAATCACTGGGACCACTGAAGTCTGTTCCACTTCGTGGGGGCATCGTGGTCTAGTGGTAATGACTCATCTTTCAATCAGAGGAACGTGGGTTCGATTCCCAGCTATGGCGTGTTTTCCTTCAGCAAGAAATTTACCCGTATTGTGCTGCACTCAACCCAGGTGAGGTGAATGGGTACCTGACAGGAAGAAATTCCTTGAATGCCAGAGCGCCTGTAGGCAGCACGGCTATAGCCGGGGTAATAATAACATTGTAATGCGCAGTTGAGTATAAACATATAGAAATTGCGCAATATAAATGTACAATTATTATTATCATTAATACGGAAAGTCGAAGGTCAACTTATGAAAACTCTATACAGCAGGTTGCACAATCATTTCCTATAGCGCCCCCCCCCCCCACGTGAACAGTTAAAGGGGAAGTTTACCCTGAAGAAAATTTTGTTGTAAAAATAGCAGAAAAAAAAAAAACTTTGACGACGGTTTAGGGAAAATCCTTTAAATATTAAGAAACTTAATTAGAATTTTTTAAGTTTTGGATTTGTGACGTCATAAACGAGCAGCTACCCCATATATTATGTAATATAAAAGGCATTAATTTCACTTTTGTAATGGTTCCTGATGACTTATTTTATTGTATTTTCATGATCGGGTGTGAAATGATTTGTCTATTGATAAAGAAAAGGTACAGTACTAACTATTTTCAATTTTCTGAGAAAATGACATCTATTTTTACCATTCGCTATGTAGGAATGCTGCTTGCATATGACGTCACAAGTCAAATAATAAAAATTCTAGTAACTTTTTAATTCTCTGATGGATTTTTCTCAAACATTTAGCAATATTTTGTATTATTTATTCTGCTATTTTCAAAATAAACTTTTTTGTCAGGGTGAACTTCCCCTTTAAGTCAATTTCATAAGGCATACTTCATTGCTATGTATTCTAAAAATCTCTCAAAACTTGGATATTGCCTTTAAAGCAGTTAAGCAGGAATAGTGAACTAGGCGTGGACCTCACGTCTTCAAACTATCGCTGCCGCTTTCTGTCGTCATGCCTTAAGAATTTCATTATTAACTGCTTCCAATCTAAGGACACTACAGATCGTAAAAACAGATGCCCTCGTTTTCCCTCCATTCCAAAACGAATATGAATAAAGGTACATGTCAAGCAACAGCTTCGAAATATTTCATAATGATATACCCATGAATTATCAAACATTTGTAAATGTACTTTACAGATCACATAGAGTTATAGTCCAGATCCTCCTGGTACAAATTTTTTTAGTCCCTTTTGTTTCTAAATTATTTAGTAGTTTTACTTTATTATTAATTATTAGAAAAATATGTGATATGTTTAAATGGAAATGAAATGATAAAATGCATCAATTGGTATAAATTGGTTTTAACTAGTCCTATTTTTAACATCAATATACTTTAGAAACATATTGAATATCTTACACTAATAAAAATTGTGTACAGTACATGTAGTTGAATGTTTAAAGATTTAGTTAGATTGTTTACAAAGAAGTCGCAAGAAATAAGTAAAATTTGTTTTACATGTTCTGACCTCCAAGGTTTTGAAACAAATACATAGAGTAATAGGCCTTCAATAATACATGTAAATGTCCACTTTGCTCATGACCGACCATCAAATTGTCCAAATGATAGCAACTTCAACACTCACAAGCCCTTGCATGAAATGTAAATTGATACAGCTCAAGAATTAAGTATCCTCTTAAAGAAATCTATAGCCTATATCTGAAGGACAAACTGAAAAAAAGTACATGTACTTGTACCAGTGAGTTGGGAGTAATGTACATTCATGAAGATCTCACTTTACAGGCTGGTAATAAATACAGGGTTCCATGACATTTGCTCCTGTGACAATTGCTCTTACTGAAAATGCATTAATAAAGCCAAATATGAACCCAAGCTTCCAACCTTACTTCATACATGTACCTTAAACATAATCCTCACATAGTTCTGAACCTAAAACCCTAACACAACTACATGTATAACCCTCACCTAAGCATCTTCAGAGAAAATAAGCAGAGGGGCAATAGTCATGAGGGCAACTATCAGGAGTGCAAATGTCAGGTTACCAAATAGACAAATGAAAAAAGCAAATTGAGCTACAGGTCCTTGACGAGAACTGCATCCAGTAGGGGAGGGAGATGCTGTAGCTTATCACAAGCAGTGACCAGCCGAATGGCAAACATGAGAATTGTCGTCGCTCATCACGGCAGCTTACATTAAAGCTGGTCGGGTGATGATTCATATCAGTATCAACTACGTGTACTTCAGAATTCTCACCTTATCAGTCCAGGGAGTGTTTCTTAAAGCATCTTGTCAGTAATTTTTATTGACTTAATTTGCTCTGAGCCAATCAGATGCAAGGATTTCAGTAGCTTGTAACAGTTATCAATGGAAAATCACTGATTAATAACTTCATGAAATACTCCCCTGGTTATCACTGAATGGCAAGTTTAGAGTGTTCTAAAATGACTCATACATGTAAATGTGCTGTTCATGTTGTTCTGTGGGAGAGAAGCACGAATGAATTGTAAGAATTCCGGAGCAAATCACGGGCTGGTAGCGATGATTGGCAATGTTATAAAGAATGTTCCCGGCATGTTGACTGACACGGCTCAATATTGGAAACAGTCAATTTTCTAAAAGTAAGCATGGGCGTCTTGGGAATGATAACCACTTCCTGAAAATTCATGAACAGTAACAGTGTGCTTTCATTCAACAATTCAGTCAGTACAGCAGCAAGACAGCAAGAGTACAATATGTAAATCTAAAATATCACAATTCAGTCAATACAATAGTAAAAGTAAAATTTGTAAATCCGAAATTTTATCATCTATCATATTGTTTAGCTTAATATTGCCATGAAGTCAGCATCAATTCAAGATACATGTGCTATTACAAATACATGTATGTATTTACACAAAACTATACCAATCTGAAAAAGCCTATAAAAGAGAACTAATGAACATATTCCAAACATATATACATGTACATGTAGGCCTACTTTAATTAGATAATGCAAAGAATTAATCACTAAATGTATTATAGTCACCTGAAAGCCTTTCAACGACTGAGATCACTGCTGCCTGCCTGCTCTGACACTGGCAAACTATGATGCTGTGAGGAGTGGCTATTTCATTATGGGCCTATATTGGCGACAGAAAACTGCTGGTATTAGGTTAAGTGGGCGTGCACTCATGCAACCTACGCTGACTGCACACCGTGTACTCAACTATGACCTCAACAACCAAAGAACATTCTTTGTGTACTAAAAAGTAATTGTGACTTTTTCTAAAATAATGAATCTTGTGTATAAAATGGCAAAAGTTAATCTTCCGTAAGTCCCTTTGGCTTCATTCCCTTTGTGAAACATACTGTTTTAAAAACCTTTAATATTCGACACAAGAAAGACCAATACCTGGGGTGGTATTCTGAAAATTGTCTTAACTTTTCTCGTAACTTTTCTTGTAAGTCAGCAAGATAACAGCTCGCTAAAATTCTCTTAAATTGGTATTCTGAAAATTGTCTTATCTCTGTAAGGACATCCCCTATTTTATCTCTGACACGCCCAATATTTTATTTTTAATAAATAAGTTGTTTTATTTCTTGTTTATGTTTTTTCTTAATTCAAGAGTAATATGTAGGTGTAAGTACCTTTTGAATAGGTGTAATATATTTTATGGATAAAGTGAATTTGTTAGGTTTTTATTAAATTTATGGTGACATACGTGTACTGTATGCCACCCCGTGCTCATAAAGCATGTACCGGTAGGCCTAAACAAAATTTACACAAACTGATTATAATTATTAGTCATAGTAAACACACATTTGACAGTGACATAAATCCATATTCCATGCAATAAATTCAGCAACAAGTCACTTTATGAGTAGGCCTCCAGATACATGTACATGTATATGGTTGACTTTAATTATTTATCAATACACCAAAAACTCTAATAGTCCTACTAAAACACTTTACAGTTCTACATGTATGGTATCAGGGGGGTCTTTTTTATTAGGAAACCAGACATATTGACTACTTTTGCCATCATAAATGTTCATCAATTTTTTCAGTTTGTATGATTGCTTTTAAATAATCCAAAGGTGATATTTATTTTTTTTTTTTTGCTTTTGTTTTGTGTTAATACATGGATTTATAGTCAAGAAGGTATGTCTTGAAAATTCAGGGCTTTTACTTAAATGTTCTTGGACACTTTAGGATATAATAAGTATGTAATTAAATAGTCTCTTTCTAATCAAAGAACTATGCTTATATTGACCAACTATTCATTTTATCTTCAAAGTGATAATAACATAACATTTAATTTATTTAGAGTGTTCTTGTATGGCATAATGGTGATTCTTTGATAACGTTCGGTTTTGCATTTTCCGCTACCCATGCACCACGAGCATTTGATTTCAAGTGGATTTGATGTCTAAATACATCAACAGTGGTTATCAAAGGACCCTTCTTCAGGATTACCATTGTCACATCTGGATATTCAAGGTTATAAGGCATGACATACTTTTTGTGAATGCATTGCTATTTGACATTCAAAATTGTCACATGTGACAAATGGCATAGATGAGTGGTTCAAAAACTTTAATAGAAAGCAATTTATGCCCTTAATAGAAACAAAATGATCTCTTTTGTGATCAGTACGATACCATGAACATACTATGATCATGTTCTAAAAATGAATAACAAACATGGTGTGTTTCATGAAGGCCAAGTGTCAGTACACAAGTATATACAGTAAAAACGCTGTTTAAGTTTTTTATGCAATGCAGTGGATATGAACCTTAACCAGTTTAATAACTCAAAGTGTTTAGAATCTTAAACAACAAAGTTCTCTTTTAATATTTAATTCTCAATAAATTAAACATGGTTACTTTAAACTATTAAACTGTTCAAGAAAGGCTCATAGTAGCCTATACAGTGTAGTATGAAATATCAAAAAGTGTTTTAGCTGTGAAGGCTATTCAGCTACAATGACAATTACAGTGAAATCCTTGGTTTTGATTAGCTGTGAAGCACTGGTCACTGACTGTTACTATGGTAACTGACTGTCAGAAAATGACAATTCCTCAATGTTAATGATGATAATACTACTACTTCTAAAATAATAGTATCATAATACCCAGGGTAGCCACGTCAGTTCTGAAAACTGTTCTCCCTGCGGTCTCTGCTTAATTATTACGCCGGCTTTAGCTTGCTGACAAGCTTGATGAAACATTCATCTCTTGATGCTCTTGCATTTTTGGGGGTGAAATTTGGGGGTTGTTTTAGACTCATTTAACCCACAGTATTTCAATTTGCATGTTTTTTTCTCAAATAAATTAAAATCTCTGTTGGACTCCTCACTGAATGAATGATAGCATCACTATTGATACCTCATTTGTATACTGCCTGTGAAATGGCCACAACTATCTTGTGGAACAACACAAAATTTTATATAAAAAAACTTAGATTTTCTTAATTTATGATATAAAAGTTTTATTTTCAATACTACGATTTACTTTAGACAGATGTGTGGGAGTCTGAATCTACATGTATGCAACAAATATGAGTGAGTAGGAGTTTGGTACTAAAGAACATAATATGAAACCACAAAATCTTTTTTGTGAAATAAATGCAACCCACTGGAGCAAAACATAACTCAGTGACCTTTAACAAGATTGTGTTTGCTTACTAGTTGCCTTGGAAATTCTTTATTGAATCTGTAATAGGAAGGTTAGGCACTACACTCATCTTTCAGATTATTTCCAGAAATTACTAAGGTTAATTTTTAGATCTTCCAGACAGGAACTCCATTACGAAAAAGAGAGAGACTTCAAATTGTAGTTTGTAGAGTGTCAAAAGTAGTGTTTTGTTTTCACTGTCCTCCCCATATAAGAATGGCGATGGAGCTTTATAAATTTACAGTGTGTCCACCCCACTATTATGTTTTTTTTGTTACTATTTTACACCCATATGTATATCTAAATAGAAATGTAAATTCTCCAATCTAAATATGCATGTAGATTACACTAAGATAAGAAGTTATGTTTATACCATACCCTAAACACACAAACATTGATGAATAGACCTAATCATCATCCAAAGTGCAATGCAAATGTAGATGTTTTCATTCTGATATGTGTTTATTGCATCTTTTTTAATCTCAAAATGTACATGTATTATTCATTAATGATTAATAACTGACAGTACAAGTAGGCCTATATGTACATGTATATTTTACATGAACAAGCCCAGGCCTTAGTACATGTACAAGAGGAAGTAAAGGTAAAGTCAACCCAACACTTTTTGTTTTCTTCTAGTTGCCAAGGAACCTTTCATTTGAAAAAATATGGGGGCTCAGGGCTATTCTACCCCCCCCCCCAAAAAAAAAATGCTAAATTTAAATAACCTGGGATGGTATTCTGGAACACTGTCATAACTTTTGTCATAACTTTTGTCAATTCTCCCCCGAGATGTGACATCGCTATGATTGTCACAAATCGGTATTCTTTTCTCTGTCATATCTTTGGTCCCACCCATCTTTTCACAGACAAACCAATCAAAATCACTATTATTTCCGAGTAAGGGCCCTTCTAACCAATACGATGACTGGGATAATGTAAGGCATACAGTATTCTCAATGTTGGTGACAATGCGTAACTGCACATAATAATGCGCTTTATTTATAGAGAGAGACAGAAAGCTGAGAACGAATTCTCAGAAGAGAAAGTGAAAAGGGGAAAAACAGAGAGAAATAAAGAGAAATTAGTATGTAGGGTAAAAACAAAATTATAGCAATTATTAGGTACTTCATATATTTAATAGCCTGATAGATGTTGCCAAACAAAATCAAGAGTAGGCTACCTACTACCCAGGCTGCTAATGATTGCTAGCAATCCAAGGGGATTCGGTGGGGGAAGTGTCCCCCGGACCCCCCCCCCCCTAGTAATTTTGAAATTTCGTACAGCAGTTTTGTAGGAGATGGTCTTCTCATAGCAGACAATGACAAACACTCTGCTACTCATCACAAATAAACAAATAAGGGGAATACGGATGCTCACACATGTACATTGGAGGAACAGATGAACTTCCAATTAAGGAGAAAAGCACCATATATAAATATTATTATATTATTATTATTAAAGAAGATTTGTCATTGTTTATAAGAATGTCAATGTTGTTTCATTCATTGTTTTTCGGATTGACAGTCACCATTTTCATGTCATTTTTTATAACTGAATTGTGGAAATTATTGATATTGAATTGAACTGAATGCATATTTTCACATACATTGTGAGTACATTTCCGACCAAACAAATTAACAGATCTTTGTCTCTTAAACCTTTGATTCATAAAATTTAATATACATGTAACTACAAAACTATTTTTCTATGAATCGCCAAGAGAACTCAATGTTGGTTTAATAAAATTTGACAAATCATCAAGAAGCCTGAGTGGGCTTTATTTAGTGTAGGAGTTTATCAACTTGGTAACGAGATCAACCAGAATAGACTCACTCAGGTGACTATCCCCGGCAGGTAAATGTAGTCCCAAGTTCAAAATGTCTGTTTACCCGGTAAGTGGGTAGGAAATGCCTTTGTGACATAAACGCTCTGTTTGTTTTGACTACTGGAGCCAAATAAATTCAGTATTTGCTCTGGTTTGATGGCAAAGCCAATACAGGAAATTCAACATATATTTCCATTATTTGACTTTATATCACTCTTGTGCCACACCTACATGTACATGTAACCAGCTCTTACCCTAACATTAATCAATATCAAGCTACATGTATAGCTAGTGGCTGACTAGTGGTTAGCTAGTCACTAGCTAGTACTAGTAGATAACATTAAAGCATTAATAGCTGTGCAGAGAAATGATCAAACATTCCTTTTGCGAACATGTACTGTTTGCAATCACTTATAGTGAGCCAGCAGCTAGCTACATGTAGTTGCTACTTGCTAGTTTAAACATCTGAAATAAATATTTTTAATGAAATTCAGATTCATGCATTAGTTTGCCAATTCTTTTTCAACCTGAAATTTAAAAAAAAGAAAGAAAAGTAATACTTTGCTAAATTGGCAAATTGTCTTTTAAACAGTCAACCCAAAGAAAACAAACTGTACTCTTTTACTCTAAATTGGAAAGAAAAACGTATTACAATAGGGTTAATAAATCAGACTTTACTTTATTGTCGTTGTGACTTCCAAAATTCATTTCATTTCAATTTTTTCTCTGGTGTTGAAGGCATAGTCTATAGAGCTTGGTGTGAGCTCAACAATTTAAACAAAATATATCTGTTGCAGTGTACATATTTGATATTTCTTAGCATTTTATATGTGAATTTATTTCTATCATGATCCACTGCCGATAGAATAAATCATCAAATTGCTACAAAAAAAACCTCACTGGTGAGTGCACATTACAATCACTTGAGGGATATGAAGGCAGGCATGGGTGATTTTTTTCACATGCCTTATTAAACTCCCCGTATGAGATCTGGCACTAGTGAGGCGCCATTATAAAATGAATGCCACGAACGAGGATCTACTGTGCATTTTAATAACAGACAGCTTGTAAAACAATGAAGACGGTTGCCTGTTCTCATACAGTGTATCACAAACACTAGCTGCAGTGTGATCAGCGGGAGAATTTCACAATGGTTCGTCAAACGAATCTCATACAAATTTGAGTTCCCAATTAGTCGAGACAATAGAAGAGAGTCGTCTCGCGATGAACACACTGCGTCAGGGTGAAACAAGGACATCTTCGTACATTGCCATCGTAATGAACATGAACGTGCCCTGGCGTTTAAATCAATATTGAATAAAACTTTTGCATAGCATTCATGCCAATAGGGATGGCTGACGAGGTTGGCATTCACAACTCAATCCTGTCTCACATTTTCAAATGGAAAACCTCTTAATGAAGAAAAATACAGTTGCTACATCTCATCACTCGATTTACAGTAGGCCTATTGGTTTTCAAGGAGGATCTAATTTTATATTCAATTAATGACATTAAATACCATTTACAGTAAAATGCAGCAAGAAAGCCAAGAAACATACATTTTAATCGTGTACAGTTGAAAAAAAATTAAATGATTGTTTTCAATCGATTTTAAATTGAATTGAAATCATCAAATCTACATGTCCCCCTTCCCAATCAATTAGATATCAGTAGAATTTCAGGTCCCATCGTAAAAAAAATACAAATTACAAAGACGCTTGTATGAATACAAACACAGAGTACCCAAATAGTCTTTTGTAATGTACATACAGTATTTACAATGTTTTGCACATTGCCCTAATCCTACAGTACACCCACTTAATGGCTTGTGTATAATTAATTCAAATTCATCATCTAATAATAAAAGATAAACATACTTTATTCATGTCACTTACCAATGTCACGGACTCAACTGAATAGCATAAGACTGTTGCTAGGCAACGTGTACACAACTCAATCAACTCGAGCTGAATTCCAAGGATTCCTTTCAAGATTAATTGTACGAAACAACAGCTTTCCTAACTAATGGTCTGCACGATCCTCCATTGCCAATACTGATGAAAAAAATATACCTGGCTTTTATTAAGTCGAGATGGGTTGTATGAATATATTTTTATTCTTTTTAGCAACTTGATTGAATGGGATGAAAAACACAGTGGAATTTACTTAAAATTGCTTCTCACAATCTGAATTATTTTTCATAACTCAAGGGAAAGTTCACCCCGAAGAAGAGTTTGTTGTAAAAATACATACATGTAGTAGAAAAACAATATTGGTGAAGGTTTGAGGAAAATCAATTAACGATTATATAGAAAGTTACTAGAATTTTAAAGTTTTGGATTTTTGACATCTAAAACGAACAGCTTCCTCATATGTTATGTGATATAAAATGCATAAATTTCATTTTTTTTAATGGTTCCTGTTGACCTATTTGTTTTCTTTTTAGGAACGGGTGTGAAATGATCTGTCTATTGATATACTGAAGGTACAGTAGAAACCATTTTCAATTTTCTGAGAAAATGTCATTTTATTGCATTTTTACATGTATGTAGGAAAGCTGCTCACATATGACATCACAAATCAATTAATTAAATTTCTAAAAACTTCTTTATTCTTTGGTGGATTTTTCTCATACCTTCTGCAGTATTTGTTATTATTTTTCTTCTACTATTTTTACAATAAACTTTTTGTCAGGGTGAACTTCCCTTTAAAACATTATTAACCCATGAAAAGATTATCTGCAGTGTTCTATTTCAATATCAATTTAAATCTAGACATTGGTATGTACATGTATATACTTAAATTTCACCCTTGAAAGACTGAGGGAGGTGGCTGATTCAGCACCTCTAATATTTTTCATAACTTTTCATTGAATATTTAACACAATTTGGTATTCTGCAGACTCAGAGATGTCATGACTTCATTCTTTTGCATCTTGTGCACATTTTGTAGGGACAGTGATTTTCCGTTCTACCGGTAAATAAAACGGAAATTCGGTTTGGTTCTTATATTTTTCATGTAAATATTCATGAAATTCACCTTTGCAAAATGAAATTCAGGTTTTGCTGTGTACTTTTTCAGTGACAAAGTGACAAATTTCCATTTTTAGATCAAGTTGCAACGGAGTACAGATTTTCAGAAATGGAAAATCACTGTCTCTAATTTTCAGACTTTTTTGTAATGATCACGTATACCATTTAAAATTTTAAATAACATATTTTGTGATGCCCATCACAGAAAAAAGGCATTTTGCATTCGTTTATTTCTACATTACATGTACATGTATGTGTTTTGGAAATTTTTTAATATATTGTTCATTTAAAAAAAAATCATTCCTGGGGTTTCTCACCAGATCAAAAGACTTGTAGTTGTGTTTGTTTGTTTGGATTACATTACGAAAATGCTATGCATTGCTGCCTACACTTTTTTTTTGCTGTTTATAAAAGGATCAGGAAAATATGGGTCTAAAATCAAGGAAAATAATCAAAACCATTTTAATTCTATTCAAGTATTGTCTATTTTTTTTTTTTTACATTTTTCCGGAGACAATGCCACCATAGAATCAAATAGAAGAGTTCACAAGGCAAATATGCATGTACATCATTGAACAGGTAATGCACAACCCTAATAATACAGTGTTCGTCAGACTAATAACATGTGACAAAGTAATTACTTCCTCCCTATCAGCCCAGAAAAAAAAATTCCTATCATTATTGGTGGTGAGTTGTACATGTACTTGTAGCTGGCTTACACTGCATGACTCTAATTACTGTAATATGATAATTACCTATATTACGTACGTACTTGTAGAATGAATAGACAAGAAGTATGAATAAACCAATACAACTACACCTACCATTAAATCATAAATATTGCATGGGCATAAGCTTACAATTATCTTTTATTCAGTTTTCATGGAGACAAGACTTCATGCTCGCCTCATCAGTATTTCCCAATCGGGTCAACCCTGCTGCTAGAAACAGAAAATGTAGAGTGAAGTAGACTTATAGACCACAATTAAAATAGGCCTACATGATCTATATCAATTATCAATGATGATTTTTTTAAGTAAGCTTTTATAAAGGTACCATTTTTGGATCTACAGTAGTAACAGATGGGGCCGGGCCTACTGTGGTCTAAGTTTACTTGGAAGATTGGAACTTTTAGCAATTTCTATTTTTAAAGACTTAAAACTTCCTTGTTTAATATTTGAAAACCCATATTTAAAAATATTTTCAGGTACTGTACTACCTGCTAGCCTGACCCTATAAACACCAAAGGGGAAACTGAGTGATTTTAATAATATACAGCATTAATGATACTGCTCTGCTTCTTCAAAAGAACAAATAAGTTTAGATTTTGAGATTAATGGCCAGTGTCAGGAGGTGTAACTGACAAAAAAGTCCCTTCTTATGAATATGATTCAATAAAGCAAGAAAATACAATAATTGTCACAAGTATTTTGGTAAGATATCATTTTATTTTCATATCACTCCTACCCTGAAAGTCTGTTTAAAGCATGAATAAGAAATATGCCACATAAAAAGAAGTCATGGACACTATAGGCTCATCTGCACAAGCAAGAGTTTTCAAATTACCACACTATTCTGATCCGGCAAAAGGCGGCAATTTTACCGATCAGAAAAATCTAGAGATTTTTTTGTAATTGAGATGCAGTTATCTGGATATTTTTAGGCTTTATAATAATTAAGTCATCGCAGTCCCTATTCAACTCAGGACCAATCGCAAAATGAGACAGTATTTCGTAAATTATCTTGCTAATACACAGGTGGACATGGACTCGGGTTTCAAAGTTCTTGGGGTGATTTATTCATGGTGCACGTACAGTACCATACCACTGTAATAAAAATATGCAAGCTTCACAACCCTAAAATACATGTACATGTACAGTACATGTAGGTCACATTTCAAGTTCAAGTGACTGAAAGAGATCCCTGTTTCTTGAATTTATAAAAAAATAAAGTTTACCTTTAGCTTCGGTATTATCCCCCAAATGCTGGTATAACAAATCCCATTCATGATTAGATTAATATCTGTGCCCTAATAAAACAATTATGTGGTGGATATGAAGGACTCTATAAAGACTCTCAGGTCACTATACAAACCAATGGAGCAAAAGCACTCCTTGAATAAAAAATACATGTATTAAACTTTGTTCATTGGTACGCGGATAAACTTTTAACAAGTGTGTTCTGGCGATGGAGTCGGTCTGAATGCACAGCTTGGAATCACAACAATAAAGAAAGAAAATAAACAAAGGCTCACCAGGGCCTACAGGGAAATATCCATCCCAGGGTAGGCCCATGGTCTACAATGTAACACAAACATTGAGCTTCTGACCCCCTTTCAGGTCACCTCTTGACTGTTAAAGAATACATGTAAGCTACATCTAAATGTACTCAATGATATTTAAAACTTGTATGCAACCTCCAAATACATACTCAATTACTGGGTTTCATAAAAATGAAATGAAAATTCTTATTTGAATGTTGATTGGATGACGCTATGGAGACCGTACTTGTGTAAATAACAAGGCGGCTTCGAGCAAAATGCTGTTGATCATTTTATGACAAATAACGAGCTTCATCAAGTACATGTGTATTTGTACACTAAAGATGCCTTGTACATGTAGATTTCTGTTCTCTTACACGTATTAATAGTTTATAAATGAACGCTTGTACCGATTTCCGTGGCATCATGTAGTATTATGCAGGTATGCTCAAAAGTTTTTAAGTTTCTAATCAAATTATTCTTTTAAAAATGTAGGCTTATTGATTTTACTTTGCTTAGTTTGCTATTCCATTAGAGGCTGCAAGGTGCGATAAGTTCCTATCACATTTGCAAGGACTGCCTAATTATTCACCTTACACAGTGACAGAATACACACATGCTAAACAAAATTTGTCTTCACCTTTCATTATACCAATTAGAGCCTACACAAAATGAAATTCAACCTACCCCCATACCACATGCTTCTGTACAGCTTTCGTTCCCTAAACAGGCCAATAGTGGGACCCATCCCTAATCTCAAAACCCATGCGCTTTCTGAATTTCCTCATGCCAAGCTCCATCCGATTTCAGTCACCTCGCACGACCTCACGAGACCCTGCGCATGACGTCAAACTTCTACTTCCTGCTTCTCCTTTTAAAATTGCGTCAAATTAGCGAGCGTCCTTCGCAGTGACGTGGTTGGTCTTCTCCACAGAACCTTTTCTGACCCCAGAGTCAGTGGAAGTTTCCAATAAAAGACGACAGGCCGTTCCTAAAAATACTTGCGACTAAAGTGGGTATTTCATCCTATGGCAATTAAACACATACATGTATAGTAAGTTGTTAGAAACAACAACATTCAGTAATCTGTAAATCAAATTTTATCAAGTCTGAACCCTCGTATAACTGAGGAAATTAAATAAAAGCCTGAGGATGAAGTGGTGAAGATCCATGATACATGCACATATGTATATAAACCCCGTTCATTTAATTAAAGATATACATACATGTACATGTATACATTTAGGATCTCAAATTTACCAAAAATATTTCCTCAAATTGTGCGTATTCCCATGTCCCAGCATACCTGTAAAATTATCTATCTAGACCTATTTTCAACATATTTGTTCTAAACTTACAACTGCTAAGCTCATACATTCTTAGAATAGAGTAAGATATACATCTAGTGAGAAAAAAAAATGTTTCTCTGCCAATCACAAAACATAACAAAAAAGAGTTTCATCAAACAACAAATTATCATTATTATTATCATTTGTTCGGCATCACATGTGTCTGGGCAGGGGAACATCGATCTGAATCACTCAATAAAACTCAAGTACATAAGCCAATATAGGAGAGTTCAATCCATAGCCACCATGTTAATCTCAATTAAAACCTCAAATACCATTCCCCAAAAAAAACTATCCTAAAGTATTCAGATTTAAACAAACTTTATAACAACCCCCACCTACACTTAACCGAACAACTTGGAGATCGTCAAAATAAATTTTGGGAAACTGAAGATTCTATAAATACCAGAATGAAATGTCAACCAACCCTCTAAATCTAAGTAAGCATCTTCATAACCCCAAAGGAACACGTTGTTTGGGGGGATATAACCTCTGGTATTTGATAATCTCTTTTAGAAAAAAAAAGAGTCTGGTGTGAATTTCATTTTCGGAAATGGCACACGTTCTTGAGACTCCCATTTCAATTTCCGATCCAGAGACATTGTATGGTGATTTGATCAAAGAAAGATGAATGTATGTGAACATCGAGGAATTCCCATGAGAAATCTTGTGATATCATCTGTCAGGAGCTACGCTAAATGTCAATTGATATAAATATCTTAATAACATGGACTTTGTATGAGGCCTATGGGGCACAAGAGTGACCCTAATTCTATACAGAAATACATGTAGTTGCCTGAAAACTGTAAAAGCAGGATAATAAGCATATAATATTTCCAGCACAAATGGCAAGTCTACCTCCAATCAAAATTTTCCTTGCATTTGTAGAGAAATACAAATAAGCATAACACTGAAAATTTCATCAAAATCAGATGAAGACTTACAGCAGATCAAATTTGACGAGGTTCTCCAATGAAACAAACAAAACATTTCTGTATTTTAACATGGGTGTCAAGCAAACTATTAAAGCCAATGTTTCACACTAATCATTTTTATAAAAGAAATTTAAAATACATGTATTTCTTATGTTGCTAAAATGAGGAAAAACAGAGTTTGATTCCTAAAGGAACATCTAGAAATTAACATGATTGTAAATCAGTTTTTTTCATGAGATTGAAATATTTTATACTTCATAGAAATGTATGGCGAATATATGTAGTGAGCTCTTTACATAATCATTTTATTTGCATACTCATCATATTATGCATCTCACTTTTAAATTCATTATAATGAAAAAAGGCAAAACTTTAAAAAGCAGTCACTCCTTATCTCACCGTTAATATCTAGTGTTGATTTAAAAAACAATTTCAGAGTAATAACTTTTTCCAGTTACTCAAAGGGTAAGCTTGGCATTTAAGTTTTGAAGAGAAGTTAAGCAGACTCCTTTCAGCGATACAAATGCTTCTCAACTAAGCAACAACAACAAAAAAACTTTTATTAGCCGATCATTCTGGATAATAGTATCAACATTACAAATTTAATAGGGCAGTGCATGCATAATAGTACCAAGCCAGGCAAAGAGCAGCCAACTCATTAACTACTAAAAAAATACACAATAATTCAGAGGATGCACGTAGAAGTTATGATATGGATAATTGGGTAAAGTTTTTAGTTCACTGCTTTGTCTACTGTCTGAAAGCTTTCAGCTTTTAAACTCATACATAAAGTGAGCAATATAATGACATAATTCAAAAGCTTAAAGCAGGCAAAAAAAAATACTTATTTTATTTTCAGGGGCTACTTTTCACAACCTACTGCTTAAATCTGCAACATTTAAAGTTTTAAACTTGTTAATATTGCAATGAATGGGGATTTCCAGGGCTCCCTTTTTTAGTTTCCAGGACTGTTCTGAGCATTTTGGGGGCTACATTGCCCCCAGCCCCCATGCATTGTTTCCCCTGACTTAAAGTAATGGTGATTGTTTGTCTATACCATCATACTCAAAGACCTAGAAAATATCTAGAAAATATTTCAAGAAATAGGTCCTAAATAAATAAATCAACATTTTAGAAGACAAACAAAATGGAGAAAGAGAGAATCCAAAATCAAAACTGCTCACTTCTTGTTTCTTTGGCCTTTATTCATTTCAAGCCTTTGCAAAAATTATTTTTCATGCACATGTACAATTTTGCATAACCTTGAAGGCTTGAACACTATGCAGTCTATATGTTCATCTCTCAAAGAGATAATGTCAACCTTTCAAGGACAAGATAATATAATATAATAAATATGCTGGGTACATGTATGCCATTGCCTTGATCAATGTATTACAAAATATCATAAAATGGTTGGGTGACAATCTTAATATGAGGTGTAATAGAGCATGAAAAATGGGACGAAATTGTGATAACCAAGAGAGCTGAGGTGGTCATTCTGTGCTCAAGTGTCCAATAAAAGGGACACAGTATGATCACTGTTGAGTTCCTATCCTATGGATTTGGTTCGAAGCTCCTTGGTTTACTTCAGCTATTAGCAGTAGGATACAGATTAAAACACAAATTAACCCCCCCAAAAATTGCTTTACAAGCAACTGCAAATATTTGTTTATTTATTAATTTTCATTAAATATTTTTAGACAGGGTAGCCCTGTAATTGATTTATGTTATAGAAAGTTTGTGATTGAATTAGACATTTCTTTGCTTCATGTAGCCTAAAGAACTAAATCCTCTCCACAAAAATTGAGTAAGTCTGCGAGTCGAGCAGACTTTCCAAAACCACACTGTCTATCCCTTCCCAACTGGCTAATACCGTCAGTCATTAAGCCTAATCTCTACTAGATCTGCCCTCTGAATCCTAGGCTAAATTTGCCCGAGATTCTTTGGCACAAATGCGATAAAGTTGTGTGATCTCATCAAATCTCAATCTCGACTTATAGCATACATGGCTTCGTCATATTTTTCACACAAAATTCACATGATTTTCCAATTTCCTTCCTTCCCAATCCCAGGGATCAAACATTCCTGGTTTTGGAGACAACTCTGAAGCAAGTTTTAGCAAATATTAATGAAAGAGAAGTCATGAAATCCTGGCTTTAGGAATACTTTGTAGGATTGTGGTAAACAGAAAAGTGCCAAATAATTCAGGTAGAATACAAATGCAAATTAGTAATGATCAAACTATCCAAAGGTCTCCCCTCCATATGTTCTTATTAAAGTTGCCAATAATTGATATGAATTCTTTCACCATTATTCCATTTATTTTCAAAAGTTTTCAATTCATTACCTCACAGCATGTGACACACACCAGAATGTGTACTGTACCTAAATGATTTCAGCATCGATCAGTTGGTGAATGAGTGGTGTAAAGAGATAATGTAGGGTATCAATAAAACAAAAATGAGTAGTTACTTTTTCATATTTTTATAGATTTCAAAAAAAAAATTCTGAATAACTATAATTAGCCAGGGCTTGGATAATTGGATTACATGTACTATTTTTCAAGTAACCCCCCCCCCCTTGGGGGATTTTCAAAGCTCCTGTGAGTTAAGTGGAACAATGTCATCTTTTTTTTTCTGTGGAATTTTAATTGATTGCCTGACATGGCAGCAGCACTGTTAACTAAAGACTTTATACATGGCTGATTGTCAACTACATGTAAACAGAGTTGTGAGTCTGACCGACAGCCAATCTGTGGAAATTGTTTATTTCTTGCATGATAGATCTGTAATCTGTATCACTTGATCAAAAGAAGCAAAAAAAACATAGGCCTACATGTACTGTACACATTCATCACAAAACACTATGTTTCATCATGTCCAGCCACTGCATCTGTGCGCCGTGACCTCATCAACCGCATAAAGGATAATGACGATACCAGGCAATTTTGTAGGTTTCTTTAGGTGGTTTCAAACCGCCTCGGTCACAAGAATCCCCGTTAAATTACGAGAACATTTTTAGGCTAAAAAATACCCATTAATTATTCCTGCATTCACACCGCCCAGAAACATATCTTTCGGGATAAATTCCTGAAGTTAGGAGCATGCGCAGTATGGTCTAATAAGCAGGCAAGGCGCAAGATTCAAAACCACTAGCCCAGCAGCCACCCACGGCGCCCGCACCCAACGACACGCTGGGCTCAAAGTTCCCGTAAATTGCTTTCACATTGCCAAAATACCTTCGACCTTGGAAAAATCCCCGCGAAAGTTGTCGTAATTTCGCCAAGTACCTACTATTTAGCGTTTTTTTTCTTTCGGGGAAATTACGCGTAGTTTGCTTTCACATTACCAAAATACCTGGTATTTTCTGATCGGGGTAAATTTCCCGATCAGAGAATACCTGGAACTGACAAACTTCGAGGCGGTCTGAAACCACCTTATGTATACATTATTTTCTTGAGTATTTTCTTGAAGGAGAAAACACTTTTGTTATTTGAATTTTTAATCATCTTCAACCATGGTCTGAAACCACCTTTTGAGACAGACCCACAGCATTTTCTAGAGTGTATTCTCTTCCTTCTCCCTGTGCACCTCAACAATGCCAGTAAAACCCAGCTACACACACTTATTTTATACTTTATTCGCAATCTTCACACAACCAGCCAAAACCTTCCTCAGTAACTGTTCTAGCTCTAATTTCCACGGATACTAGCAATCTCCGACCTTAACGGAGGAAGGATACAAGAGAGAGTCATATTAATTAGCGAATATAACCACCAATCGTCATACATGTATCTAGGATATACATGCAATGTATGTAATTAAAAAAGTTTTCTTAGAAAATACAGAGCATTGAGGTAACTTGGGAATTTCTGCAGAGAAAATATGTAGCGAAGGTATATTTTCAGAACACCTGATTCTGCTGTCAAATGCTCACTACCAAGTGGTCTAAGATGCTGATTAAAGCTCTTTGCTGCACTGTCATAATGCAATGGGTTCTAATCTTGCTCTAGGTGGCCAATATAAATTAATAATATTTTTGTCAGTAATAAATTGATAAAAATAATGTTTATTGCACTTAAATTAGACCAGACAATGGTGAATTCAACAAGAAAATTTACTATAAATCTGTATTCACTTGGCTTGGCAGAAGTTGGTGGCTGTACAGTGGGCATAAAAAAAGAATTTTCCCCTTTTAATTCTTGCCTTCCTAACAAAATTGTAGTATGAGCATGTAGAGTGTAGATTCAAGTGATCTCATACTCAAAGACTCTCTCCACTTCAGTCTCTATACCATCAGTTGGTCCACTGGTGGTATGCTGGCTTCTCCTTCTTTGAATGTATATCTACATGTACTTCTCAATGCCCAGTACGTTAAGAGCCAACTGGGCCGGGCAGGGGCGCATTTCGCCTTGAAGTTTGTTTTGGGTTTTTTGTTTCAATTGTTGAGGGCGTGATAGAGTTCCAGTCTGGGATGGCTACGAGTACTCATAACAGTTTTTGTCACTGGAGATGGGTATAAAACTGAACAAGGAAGAAGACTTCCATGGCCAAGGGTCAGGAACTTTTGAGTTTTGGACTGGGCTCATGACTTTACTAAACACTCAAAATGGCTAGGCAACCTTCACAATCCGCAAGCACTTAGACTAGTGCAGAGTTGTTACAACAAATGTCATAAAATTCAAAATCAAATAAATCAAGAGAAAAGAAGGTTATTCTTGTCTAAATAAACACTATTATTAATAGTTAGCATTATACTTAAGTGATATTCGATTCCATCCACAATGCAATGGGTCTGACCAAGGAGATCTCCTTGGTCTGACCGAGGCTGAGCCTGGCTTGTGAAATAAATTATATCTAACTTGTTAGCCTAATTACGCTTAAGCCAAGGTTAGCTCTCTCGTCTTGTAAAAACTTTATTTTATTTCTAAATTTAAAAAAAAAAGCAGGACTCCAGGAGAGTAAAATAATTTTATGTCCGTGTTTCTACAACATTGCAGCTACAGCTGAGCTCAGTCTAAGTTAGATCTAGTCTAATTTCTAATGCCTCGACAGAGAGGCTTTTGGAAGCCGTCGCTGGCCGGCTGCTCAATAGATGCTCGGCTCGCTCGTCAATCGGCCTCCACAACACAAGAACTTGGAAACAACAAATTTGATGAACAAAAATCCCAAACAAATTTATAATCTTACCTAAACTGCTCTTTGCTGGTTGTAAAACTTATATCAAAATCCAGGGACGACATTAATTTCACTGCCACAATGAAGACTGTCGAGAAATCAAATATTTCGACCATTTATCTCAGGATTCCGTCCTGGGTTTTCGTACGCCGTGCCTCGGCCGCAGTGTTATACTACATTCAAAATACACTTACGACAAATACCGCACCCAAACATTGGAGTTAGGGATAGTCCATTTTTTAGGGGGTCAAAGGTACATTTGTTCGACATTTTAAATATATGTATAATTAAAGATACATGCATATCTGTGCAAATTATGATTTTATCATTATTAAACTTGCTTAGAAAATTCATAAGATATTGAATTTGTATATCTTTCTTCTTTTTTACAGCTACCATAAAAGTGGACTAAATACGTAAACTTTGGCCCGCTATAAAGTAAATCGACGCATCCATTGATACCACTGATTGATTGTATTAGCCCAAGCTGAGAGGTGGGTGAATCTAGTCACATGGGTGTTGGAAACTGTGCATGTCTTGTCATTTGTCAGTACAGCCTACATGTCTTTCTCTCTTTTTATGTGTAGCAAAAGCAGATATGCCAAGATGATATACTGGGCATCGATTTAGTGTAATTGGTGGTGGCGATGATGATGATGGGGATGCAGGGTCCGCGGAACGGTTTTCAAAGTGGGGGGCTTAGCCAAAAGTGGGGGGGGGGGCTGCGCAAAAATCACAATCATAATTATGGTGCGATGATGATGACGATGATGGCGATGATGTTGATGATGAGGAGGAGGAAGAGGAGGAATATGATGATGAGGAGGAGGCCCCGGGCCCGCCCCGGGCCACTTCCATTGACGAGTGGATACCATGCGTGACCCCAAAAACACGTAAAAGGGATCTCTTTTTCAAGATAGGGCCCCAGGGCACGTAACGTACATAACGTAATAAGGGTGTCAAAAACACTAAATTAATGAAAAAAGGGTATATATTTCGCTAGGAAAATTACGTGTTTGCGGTCCAATTTGCGAGGGTAAATAAGGACTAAAATACTTTACAAAGTCAAAGGATGTATTTGCCCCCAACACTACGCGTTCGATCAGGGTCCGATTATAGCGAGGTGTGTGGGGTGCACTGAACCCAATGAAAGTAAAGGTAAAACGTTCGTCCGTGATCACGTCCGTGACATAACAATTAAGATATCGTTGATTCGTTGTATTTATTTAGGGGGGCAATGCAGGGTACCGTAATTTTGTTTCCAATACTTGTTAAGGGTAGGGTTCCACACACCAATACTTGTTTTAGGAGTGTATTTTCAGAACATAGGGGGTGCTTTTCGAAATCCCATGGTCACGCATGCATGGTATCCACTCGTGATGATGATGATGATGATGATAATGGTAGTTGGGTGGTGCTGGTGGTGCTGCTGCTGCTGGTGGTGGTGGTGGTGATAATGCCAGTCGCTATGATAAGCCCAAACGCGAAAGATTTTCAATTATAGGATAATAAACACATCATTGTTTGCAGTGAGCACACTTAATAATCAATGCAAAAATATTGTTGGCAAATTAAATTACTCCTGTGCCGTGACGGTTTGCAATGCACGTTCACTCACGCATAATTTGACGCTTCATTTGACAAGGTATGTAGGGAATATGAACATTCCTGCCAAATAATTTTGCAAAAATATGCTAAAAGTTATATGTTGAACGTATACGCAAAGGAGTTATGTTTTACTGACTTAATGGAGATTTAAGAAATTTTTCGATCAGGTAGGCCTACATTTCATTAACAGGTCAAGAATTTTTTGTCATACCCATTACGGCCACATTTGAATGATAAAAAAAGCGCTGCTGAGCAAATAAAGTTCATTCACCGAAAATTAATGATTAGTGAAAATTGAATGATGGCAAAGACTTAATTTGCGAGCGTGCCCTGAAGCTCTTTTATTTGGGGGCGGAGGGACTTTTTTTTTTCATTTATTATACCTCATAACGGCATATAAAATTCATTTAAATGATTAAGAACATAAAATTAATAAGGCAATCAATACATTGCTCATAAATAATTCAATCTTAAAATGTGCCATATCGAAAAAATATTATAATTTCCCTTAAGAATTAATTTAACATAAACATTTTCATATTAGATATTCGACATATATTATGTTTGTTTAATTCACAAATTTGATAATCTTTTACCAATTCATTTTGACAATGAAGTAAAGAGAGAGAGAGAGAGAGAGAAATATGACGATACGTTCCAAGAATATTGTCACTTGGTGGATAACATGCAACAATTATAACATGTTAATTTACGTTGACAGCGTTACTGTATACTGGATCGATTTTTCATAGACATTTTCAAAATTGGAAAGTTTATTCTGCCACAAGCACTGTTCAACAAAAGATACGGTACCGAGTATTAAAGCTTGCCCTCTATCGGCAAAAGCAAGAAAGTGGTTTGTCGACAATATTGTTCACCTTTCCGTTTTAATATAATCCAGATACTAGTACATGTATATTACTCTCAACTACATGTACTTCTTTAAAAACAGACACGAAATGAAGAATATATATTGAAGAATTTAATATAAAAAAAGGGAAAGAAACCGAATGATAAAATCATGTCTTTTTCAGAAAAAAAAAAATCAGAGACCCCCCCCCAAAAAAAAAAAAAAAAAAAGTAAATAAATAATAATACATGTATCTCATTAAAGTGAATTTCATTAACATGACGGTGTCTTGATAATATTTCTACGACCACTCAACACTAGAGAGGGACGTCCCTCCCAGAGCTTGCAGATCTTCAAATAAAGAAAAGGTCCTGTTACTGTCCTAAACGATATAACTACAGCGCGCGCCGACATAATATTATGCATGGTAATTCATCAATTATGATTATATTTCTTGGTATCTAAAATTTCATTCTCATGAGATGCAATTAGTTGAAGATTTGTAGAAAACTTTTCGTTCTAACAAATATCTTAATATGAAGAAAATTGATTGAGTTATAAATCGGCTTGCTGTGTACATCGGCACAATATGCTGGCTTATAATTCCGAATTCAATGCCAGCATAATCAATTTGATTACAGTGATTTGAATTCACAGTGTATAAAAATCTCCCTGTCAATATATCAAATACTGCATGATAGCATTTGTTTTTTATCAAAAAGATAACCAAAAATGGTCATCAGAGGCATAAGCGTAATAAGGCAAAACAAATAATATAATATATAAATAAATAGAAATCGAAGAAAGCGCAAGATAATGGCTGTTAAAGTAAAAATTATTTTAAAAATATTAAAAGGATACATACGATCGAGTAAGCAAAAATAACAAATTTACTTTTGAGACAGATTTTGTCATAATATT
Source organism: Lytechinus pictus (assembly GCF_037042905.1). Lineage (NCBI taxonomy): Eukaryota > Metazoa > Echinodermata > Echinoidea > Temnopleuroida > Toxopneustidae > Lytechinus > Lytechinus pictus. Next base: position 33,719,410 of record NC_087254.1, on the reverse strand, counting down.
CATAAAACGAATATAACACTTTCCACATTTTCCTTACTTTCTATTTCGATCTCTTTTTCTTCCTTATTCGTGAAACTCAAGTTTTTTTGGACCATGGCCCTATAAGGCCCCCATCTATATGCTAGTAATTAGAGACAATTATAATAGCAAGTGATCGCGGTTAACAGGAAAATCAATCATCATAAACAATAATCATTATGTATAAAGGTGCATGAAAGAAACAAAATTATTCAAATCATACTAAAGAGAACGAAAGTTTAAAATTGACATTCGGCTTAAAGATATTCGGGGGGGGGGGGAATATATACCCCATAGATCAGCCAAGTCGGGCGTCCATGCTCAAAGGAATGGACCGGGTTGAAAATTATATGATTTGAACGTTATTCCGGTCAAATAGTTCTATGTATGTCTTCCTGAATATGCAATGAGCAAACTGATGATGTCATATCCCCACTTGTTCTTTTGTATTTTATTACATGAAATTAGGTTTCTTCAAATTTTTACCTTCAATAACTAAACTAAATTGGAATGGCAACTGATTTGGTGCATTAGATATTCATTGCTGCAACATATTTCATTACAAGGGAGACATTATCGGCATTCACACATTATGCAAAAGGAAACAATTTTGTTTTGGTTTCATGGCAACATTATGCTTTTGTATATTCTTCTTTCTTTTTTTTCCTTTCTTGGCCTGGTCCTACTGGCCGACGGATACAAAACGTATTCATAAATAGGACACATTATTATTATCATTATTATTATTATTATCATTATCATTATTATTATTATTATTATTATTATTATTATTATTATTATTATTATTATTATTATTATTATTATTATTATTATTATTATTATTATTATTATTATTATTATTATAACAAAAGAAAAGGCAAAGTGGGGATGTGACATCATCAGCCCACCTATTATAATGAATATTCCTGACGACGTGTATATAACTTTTTTCACAATATGATATTGCCAAATCAAAGGATTCATTTATATTCCATAACTTCGCTATTTGTTATCAGATTTTGATGATATTTTCAGCATTTTGCTCCTCGAATTTTACTGTGTTTATTTAGATATAAATATTTTCAGCCCGCAGGAGTATTCCTTTAAGCAATACTGCATCACTTTTCCGGCGTCGAAAGTTGCTCCCCCTCCCTCTTGCTGAAAGGTTCTCCGTTTCTTAAAACATGTAAAACCTGTATTTTCTTTCAAACTTGCATGATCTAAAATGGATAATCCGTAGGTAGGACTCTCACAGCAAAACCATGCAAGAATAACGTTTTGCAAAGGTAAATTAATGAATTTTCACATGAAAGATAAAGAACCATAACGAATTTCCATTTTGATTTTTAGGTAAACGGAAAATCGCTGTCCGTACGGTTTGTGTTTTACTGGGCTCCGGGGGGGGGGGGGGGGGGGGCAGTAGCGTACCGTGAACCGCAGGAGACAAAGCACTGGGGGGGCACTGCATTGTCTGTGAACAATGCTTTGCACCCCCCCCCCCCCAATGCTTTGTCTCCTCCGAGTCACGGTACGCTACTGGGGGGGGGGCACTTACATTGACGAGTGGATACCATGCGCGACCAAAAAAAGGAAAAAGGATGCCTTTTTAATAAGGGTGTCAAAAACACTAAAATAATGAAAAAGGATATCTATTTTCGCTAGGAAGCTACGTGTTTTGGGTCAAATTTGCGATGGTATAAAAAGTTAAGACTAAATTGTTTTATAAAGGATGTACTTTTTTCCCCAAGAGTCAACACTCCGTCCCGGCACTCCGTGTTTAGAGTACGATTTGCGCGAGGTGTGGGAGGTGAGGCTGTATACTAAACCCAATGATGTAGGTACATGTAAAATCGAAGACCGTGACAGAAAAATTAAAATATTGCTGTATACTTGTTTAGGGGTTCTATTCAGGGAATACTTGCCAAGAGTATCTTTTTGTTTCCAATACTTGTTAAGGGTAGGGTTTCATCACACGCCATATACTTTTTAAGGGGTGCATTTTCAGAATATGGAAAATACGTGTTTAGGGTGCTTTTCCAGACCCCATGGTCGCGCATGGTATCCATGCACTCGTCAATGGAAGTGCCCCCCCCCCCCCCCGGGACTGGACTAAACAGGCCCATTGATAACACACCATTCTCTTACGAAGGTATAGTAGGTTGTGATGTCGTTGAACATCACTCTTGTGAGATCACGATAATTGACTTCGACATAAGTCATTGCCCATGGACACCTGCGGAGCTTTTCATGAGATGACTTACCATACGTTTTATCCGACAGTACCATAGTAACAGTGCTTCTCAGCCAATCAAAATCAGGGAAAGTTGTCAGATCTGATAACTGTCTTGTCCGACGAAATGTTGATGAAACGCTCTCCTTCACTCTGCACAGTGCACAGGCGCTGATATTTTGTGACTATGGGGGGAGGAGGGGGGGGGGGGGCGACGGATATGTTATGATATCCCCTTTAATTATGCTTGTAACCATCCCCTAAAATTATGCTTACGAGAGAGTGAGATGATGAGGTTGGCGGTTCTTGTGACATTCAACGCTCTGAAATAATGTCTGCGAGAAAGTGGTAACAGGGTGATGTGTGTGGGTCAGGGGCGGCGGAGCGAAGTTAAAAGTGGGGGAAAAGGGCACTATCTTAAAACAGAAAAAATGACTTATTACAGTAACGTAATGAGCCAAAAATCTGAGGGGGCTTAGTATGTCGTATTACGTAATATGCAAGCGAGCAAGCAAATTTTTTGACTTTTTTATAACGAAAATCCAATTTTGTGATAGAATTTAACATAATTAAGAAAATAATGTATTTCACCCTTCTCTCTTTCCTTATTTTTTCTTGGTCGTGAAAAATGGGGGGGGGGGGGCAAGAGCCCCCAAGCCCAATTCTGTACGCCACTATCTGCCCCACTCACATGACTCATGGAATTTAAAAGACCTTATAGGATTATTCTTACAATTATTGTTTTCCTTCATAAAAAGTAACATAATAAAAATTAGAATATTGTTTTCCTGTTTCAATGGGGCACTCGTTGACACATAAACCAGGTCCTTCTAAATATGTGAAAGGGGCACAGAATACATTTTGAGGGGCACTTTTCTTGGGTAAAAAGGGGCAATGATACGAGAAAGGGCACCTATAAGAAGGAACACAGGCACTTAACGGCTTAATACTGGTCCTTCTCAGGTATGAAAGGGGCACAGAACACGTTTGTGAGGGGCACAAGGCTTTTCTTGGGTAAAAAGGAGGGGACTGATACGAGAACGGGGCACTTACAAGAAGGCAAGGGGGCACTTGGTCACACATAAAACTGGTCCTTTTCAGGTAAAAGGGGCAGAGAACACGTTCGTGAGGGGGCATTTTGGGGTAAAAATTGGCACTGATACAAGAAAAGGCACTTGCTAACACATAAAACAGGGCCTTTTCAGGTGAAAGGGGCACAAAACGTTCGAGAGGGGGAATTTCTAAATAAAATTTTCACTTATACGAGAAAGGGCACTTGGTAATCCCTAACACATGTCCTCCTCAGATGAAAGGGGCACAGTACACGTTTGAAAGGGGGCACTTTTCTTGCGGGTAAAAAAGGGCATTTTGTCAGTGCTTCAAAAAGTGGAGGGGGGCACTGTGCCCCCCGCCCCCAGGATCGCCGCCCCTGGTGTGGGTGGGTGTGTATGTGTGTGTGATCGAGTTTTTACTAAGATGATATGATTATGTCTGGACCAACCTTAAGCATCACCATCGGAGAGACGTGACCAGGGTTCCATCCTCGATCTGCATCACTAATTTGCAACTATAATTCCCAACGTAGCTTGAATTTCATATGCAAAACATCCGGTTATTATTTTGTTGCTTCATTAGTCAAAAGCATTAAAGCATGGACCCTGGTTGGGTCATTAGCGAAAGTTAGCCTCGTGGCAGATTTCAACTCAAAGTGATACTTTGCTTGCTCTTTGGAGGGAGGGGCATAATCAAAATCACGCTGCTTTGTAGTAAAGTTTATATACCAATACCAGTATGAATTATACAGAGCCGCATCTTCCTCCCCGCCCCCCCCCCCCCGGGCGGTGTAAAAAAAGGGGGAAATAAAAATATTTAAAAAAAGGAAGGGGAGGAAAAAAAGGACAAGAGGAGCCAACAGGTGAATGAAACTCGGAATGAAATAAAGGGGCAAGTCCGGAGGCCTACTCCCACGACGAGACGATTTTACGACTTCGACTCCGAATTGAAGAGCGCCATCAGCTTGAGCAAGCTGCCGCGACGTGAGTCGATCCGCCGCGCGCCGCGTTCGCATTATTTATATCAGCTTCCTGGTAGTACGGTACACGTACCGTACCGGTATACCGTATACGGTATAGGTTTGGGGAACTTGTGTCGGCTTCGCTGGTAGGTGTTTTGTCATGCAACAGACCACTGATTTCCCATATCCCAGCGACAATATTGGACCGTTCTGCTCAAATTGCTGAGATTAAACGACTTGTAGTTATTTACTCGAACAGTTGGTGATATTTTGTCCACCTGTTTCGGAATATTTATGCTGAAAAATATGACGGAAAGTCCGGTCGTCATGTCTCCAGGTCCAGTTGACGTTGAATATTCTGCGGGGCTGCAAGATCACCAGGAATATGCTGCTATCGACGCCCAGCTTCATCCCGGTAGGTCGATTAGTCATACTCATAGCGCACTGCCATTGGCGGTCTCTCGCATGTCGGTGTAGGGACTGTCTGACACTGACAGTCACAGTGCCAGTTGTAACTTGTAAAAGCTGTGTCTTCTTTGTCATTCATGGCTGTGGCCCGGGGGGGGGGGGGGGGGGGGTTCACTCTCCACATGGCCTGCTACGCACCCGCGTCCAGAAAAGGGTCCCGTTTCAGGCACTAGTCTAGGCCCTAGGGCTAGGCTAGGGCCTAGGGCGGCGTCGACGTCTTTGCCAAAGACTTTGGCAAAAAGGGTTGCATTTCAGCACCATTCGCTCGTAAATCACTGATAAGGGTAGCCTTTTCTTTCTCTCTTCACGCTGTTTAGGGTTGCTAATTTGGTTATGAAAATTACGCCATTTAGGGGTGCAAATTCTGGCAGATTTGAGGAGACCCGGGAGCAGACATAAACACCATGAAAGGCGATTTTAAGGGATACAAAATAATCCTCCCACACGCCGGCGCGGCAGCACTTAGACTTAGACTTAGTTAGAGCATGGACCTATGAGAGTTACCCCCGTACAGTTCTAGATAGTCTCTTAGTCTTACACCTGGCTCTATACTGGCAGCACGCTTTACCCACACGCCCACAACATATCGATTTTTTACGCCACTTAGCCTTACGGTGGCTTTTTTCATGGGTTATGCCGTTTAGGGTTGCAAATTTAGTTAATGTAGTTACGCCGTTTAGGGTGCATTTCTGAGGTTGTCGGACACGGGTGGGTAGCGGTCCATTTGGAGAGTGACCCCCCTGGGGCTGTGGCTTGTTGCAGAATTTTATTTACATTTATTTAGATTAAAACTTATTCAATCACATATTTATGACATGTACCAGTATAGTAACTTAAAGCTGAACTGAACTTGAATGCGTGCATTTTTTACCTTTGGCTTTATTTACTTAGTCTAGAAAATATCTGACAGTTACACTAGATCCACTCACACATATTGCGAGGTTAGCATTAGTATACTAACTAGATCCACCCATTCAACCATTACATTACCTGCCGCCGTGCGCAGAAAAAAAAAATAGGCACAACGCACGCAACACTTCCATAGAATTGCGCGAATTCGCGAAGTTTTTAAATTTTAAATCAAATTTTTCGATGAAACTTACTGAACGATATGAAGCCACTTTTCCCAAATATTCGTGAAATGGATAAATTCAAATGCTGATTTATCTTCTCGTTGACAAGTGTTGGAGGTCACTCGCAGCTTCCGATATTTTTTGCCTAAAGAGGGCGCCTGATTTATTTGTTCAAATCATAGACACTACAAGGGAAAGACTAGGCACTAAAAGTAGGGGAGATTGGGGTTAGTTGGAATGCGGGGTAAGTTGAAACATTGAAATTTTCTTTAACGCCTGTAAAATAAATTTATGGAATACAGCCCTCAATTTATTGCTATACTGTTGTATTATTAATAGCAATAAATTGAGGGCAGTATTGCATAGATTTATTTTACAGGCGTTAAAGAAAATTACAATGTTTCAACCTAACCCGCGTTCCAACTAACCACGATCTACCCTACTATTTTACACTAAAAAGTGTTATCAGCAATCTAAAAGTATGTTTTTGAAGGTATTGCATTTATTGGTGTCCATATTTTATCAAACGATTGTAGAAATTGCGCATACAAATGAATTTAGACACAGTTATAAAACTACTGATGAGCCGAATTAAGGTTGTGAATTTTATTAGCGCCACCATCGAGCTTCCTTTTATTTCCATGGAAGAGACATGCGAAGCCACTTTCTAGGCTGACTCAGAGGTCAGCGATTTTGCTCTTTTTGTGTATTTTCATATATAACAATGGTAAAAAAATGTAAAAAGGATTGCCACTCACTGGGAAGAGCCCTGGTGAGTAGCAAAAAGGAGTTTCGGCAAATATTACTTATGTAATAAGCTACGTTTGCTGACTTCTTTAAAAGTCCCCCTATAACATTGGTGAACACTAAATTGTTAAAAAACTCTTGACCTTTGATGTTTTATTCTTATTCATAATTATGACCCAGTGATCCACCCCCCAAAAAAAAATTATGCGTAGACTTTCATGCTATATTTGTGGAAGATATCATTTAATTTCTCATCTGTGAACTCTGACTTTAACACATTTTAGTAGGGAATTAAGTTAGAAATGGTGTTTTTGGTCAGTTGATATATGTACATCCATAAAGCTGAGTCACCAAAATGACACCAATCACCTTTTGCTTGTGTACATGTATACTTTAAAAGATGGCTTTCTCAGCCTCTGTACCCTACTGTTAGCAATTGATACAGATATAACTTACCTGATGCTCATTAGGCCAGAAATCTTTACATAACTGAGAATTCTTGAGAAGTTGAGTTTTAAATCTCACTTGATCCGCTCACATATCCGTGGATTTCAATAATGAAAGCGTTTGTTGTAAAGGGGACCTAGTCTGGCCTAACCTCCTTGTGTTTTAGTGCAGGGCTTGTTAGGAGAACAAGGCCTTGTGTTGTCTCTGGGTAAAGTGCAAGTAGCTTGACCCTGTTGGCTGTGAGGTTATGTTTTCTTCAGGCTGGCACTAGTAAATTGAGGTATGGTGATGATGTCTTCAATTTATAATGTGGCTTGAGGTGACATGACATTGTTCATTGCCCCTGAGAAATAATAAACTATTTGTAATTGTAATAAGGCTATTTCATTTAGGAGTACTATGTCGGGAATTTAAGAGTTTACTTGACATGGGGAGGGTTACTCGACTGCAGGTATTCAACAACAACACCCCAAAACAACTAGGCCTTTACTATATTTGTCAAATAATACCCTTTTTTTAGTAGGCCTACATTTTATCTCCTAATTTAAAAAAAAACCAATTACACATGCCACTAATTGTTAAAGCAATACTCATTCTTCCTTCACAACTGAAACACAAATACACAATTCACATGATGAGCCTACTTTCTCATAAGATCACGATGTGTTTGTACAAGTAGGGGTACATGTACAGTATGAAGAGCCTACATGTATGAACAATTATTCAGATGATATTTATGCACCCATACATGTAAAATTGTAAATATCTGATTTTAGACATATAGGCCTGTATTCTGAAGTCGGGTTTAACTTTAATAGACAACGGTCTAACTCTGCTAAAATTATGGGGAGCCAAAAATTCAAAAATTCTGTTTGTATTGTATATTTCTTATGTATACTATTTTGCTTCCTTTTGCTTTCATAATGAAGAAAATCCTTCAGTTATCATTCCCAGACAATTAAAAACAATTTGAGTGTCAAATGAGTTAATAAATTGGATGTGTACTCTTAATGATTTGTGCCCATATTGGCTCTCCATACTTAAACCACAACTTTAAACTAGGGTTTAATTTAAACCTTAGTTCAGAATACGGGCCATAGACTTCAACTTTTTAGAATGATTAGCATGCAAACCTCAAAGAATTTCAAGTTTAGTGTTGACCTTTTGGTGTTTAAGTCACTTTACAAGTATATGAAGATGGTTCTGAAAAATCACTCACTAGTTGTTGAGATGTCAGTAATGTGATCAGCGCCCCACAAAGAGTTGTGATTGATCTGATCAATCACAACTATGGATGGCCAACAACGTCAACATCTTTTATGCATGTTTGTTCAAAATATTTTCCAACTATGAATGATGTATGTTCATGCATTCATTGTTTTCTTGAAAAATCACTGTGCTTCTCTTTGTTTACAAAGGACATTGTGCAAATTTCCTGTAGAAAAAATTATGACATTGATGAATTTCCTTAGAGTTAGCATTGATTGGATCAATCGTAATTCTTTGTAAGAATTGTATAAGCAATCCAATTTGTGCTTCCAAGTCCCAACACCAACGCCAACATCGGACTTGAAATCCCCCACTATCTTTTAGATCTACATTCATAAACACACATTTGGTTTTACTTTTATTACATGTGGTACATCAACTAATGACATTTCCTTGTGAAACTGTTCTCTTCTTTGCTTCACTGTAACTTCAAACTCTTCCTTCCTGTAATTATTACAGTTATAGCACACATACCCTGTATGCTACATTTATACTTGTAGGCCTCTGTATCATGCTTTACTTTGCCAGAAATGTTGTACAGCACTCACAGTTCAGAAGTAAGCCATACATGTTGATGTGTTTTTAGTGTGTCAATGGTTTGAAACTTTGAATGGAAGTGGAAAGTTTGGACAAGATCTCATTGGAGTGCATCTTTGTTTGTCACATTGCTCTCCAGACTACTTTTGTCTAAAATCAGCTGGGTAAAAGATTATGTTTCACTTAAAGCTACCATGATCTTCTGATGTTTTGTTTGGCAATTAGCATACAAGTACATGTATATGCAACAGCAACTTTTATGGTGTGTGATTTACATGTACAAAATCAATGCCTCTTTTAACCCAGGTTATATGTTTACATGGAGTGCAATGTATGGACTGGAGCCTTCCAAGCAGCCTATTGCACACAAGATGTACTTTTGTAAATTTGTATTTTGTGCTTTTAGTTTTGTTGAATTAGTATTTATTGCAGAAAACTGGACCTTCATTGCCCTATGATGATAATATTAGAATCGTACATAATTTTTCTTGAAGAGGGAGTTCACTATCACAGTTTTCAAGACCCTTTCTTGAAATTACAGGCAGTATGAGGCTGTTCTCACTACGTTCCTAAAACTAGTTTAGCGGAAACTAGTTTAACGCGTTGTGAGAATGGTCGAAGTGGTCTTGGAAGCGGTCTTCCAAATCAGTTTGGAAAACCACCTCGCGATGTAGTTTTTAAGATCGCTTTGCCTCGTTAAACTGGTTTTAGCTTAAGTGAGGACACAACCGTTCTTCGGAAGTGATCTTCGCACATTTTGAGCGCGCTACTCTACACAACAGGTGTAGAATGCCTATGCTGCGGTTTTGAATTTCGCGTGAAACGTGTCACTCCTCTTAGAGCGTTTAGAGCGCTTTACGTGAAGTGATTTTGAAAACTACTTTCGTGTGATCAAGTGGGAACGTTAGCAAAGCGATCTTCCATACTGGTTTCCTGAATCGGTTTCCAGTAAACTAGTTTTAGAAAGCGTAATGAGAACAGCCTCTTTGTGAGCCATGCTGCTATCAAAGCATTTTAATGAAAAACATCCCCACTTGTCTGCCATCAAAGTGATCTGTCTGTCAGATCTCTACCCATATCTCCTTTAGTCCCATGTACATCAATAGCTGAATGGAATACTTCTCACAAAAGTTATCTCACTTCCTTGTCAAAGCCCAGGCTTTAGACCCTGGCGCCAAAGTGGAATGGCTACATTAACATGCTTGCAATGCCAGGATAGTCCGCTTGGCATAAACATCTTTAAAACTTGTAGTAAACAGTTCTTGTTATTACGAGTCACCTACTGTACATGTAAAATGTAATGATCTATTAGAGCTGTGCTGACTGTGTCTTCGGGAATGTATGATCTTTAATGGCCAATTTAATTGATTGATGGTCATTTAGTTCTGTAGATCTACATACATATACATAAATAAATAACAAATAGCTCTCCTCAGTCAATAATGAAAGGATTGTGCTCCTGTGATGAATGACTATGGTAAATTATTGTCCCTGATGCATGTTTTGAAAAGAGTCCAATTTTTTTTTTTTGTCTTGAATTTTATAATTGTCATGATTTTCGTACAAGTGATATACATGTAGAGTTATAATTACATGTAATTGCCTTGCCTTGGTCAAATTTGTTAGTATTATCATCAATTTCCATCATTTTATTATTATTTTCCCAAACAGTTCAATTTCAACTCTGATCTAACATTGTCATTTACATGTATGGATAGTGAATTGTGACACTGATGTCCAAACTGTACAGGTTCAATTTTGTAATAGCTCATTTGACACTCTTTGTCAGTCATAATTGTCTGGGAATGATATTAATTTTTTTTCACCATTAAAGAATTGTTAAAGAAAAAAATGATGTAAACAAAATGTTGACATCATAAGATTTCCGCAATTTCAACACAGAGCTAGACCATGGTTTAATTTAGAGTGGATTTCAGATTAGGAGCTTTTATGTTCAAAAGTGGATGTTTTGGTCTCCCTTTTTGTTATTGTTTACATGAATTTCAAACATGAAGATGAAGCCTAAACGAAGGACTAGTTAGCCGAGCATTGCGTGCCAGTGATCATAATAGTCAATGGTTCCATTAACATACCAGCGATACCATAGATTGGTCTGTCGGCTTCCTGTAAACATCGTGGGCATGTTGAGTTTAATTGTCATGTCACTGCCCTTCTCATGCCCCTTGCAATTAAATTCCCGTAATTGAATTCACTGGGACTTGATTTAAATAATTCTGTTAGGTTTTCATTGTGATTGTTGTACATGTTCATTGTAGGTTCTCAATATTATTGGTCGTATTGCTTAAGTGTACAGTAGCAATCTAGTGTACACTTGTTCTTCAATCTGGTGATATGGTTTCACTTCAGATTCCATTCTGATTGTTAGGTCCAGCCTAGTATTGGAAAATGCAGATAAAGGTTTATATTTTTGTATTTCTTGCTCACAACAGTAAAATAAATCCTTATGGATGGAAGGTCTATATGAACCCCTTGCTTTTCCACTTGTCACAAGTCTTTTGAAAAAGTGTGAATTAAATTCCTTTGTAGTTTTTTGTTCTTTACTATAATAGTGTAATTCAAGTGTATGGAGTAAGCGGCTGTCAATTATCATTATTTCAACCCCAAACAACTTTCTGATCCCACAGTTATTCAATTGTTAGGCATTTTAAAAGAGGAAGTTCTGTTTGTCTACCTGGCTTGTAGTGAACATCCTCAAGAAATTTACAATTAATGTCAAGTGTCCTGTACATCTTCATGTACATGTAAGTTTCTCAGAACAAATGAAGTTGACGTTATATTCATCATCCTCCTGGCCAGTGACCCTGCTATGTCAATTTGCATAGGGGAGATGAGCTGACTTCAATAGGGCAATTATATTCTGTGTAATTGAGAAAACCACACTTGCATTGGTTTTAGTTGTTAGCAGCATGGACCTACTAGCCAGGCAGGTGCGCCTGTGTAGTCCATCCTTGCCAGGGAGGGAAGGGAGATGAAAGGGTATATTTGTCCTGGTGATGTAAGAGTTTTGGTTTGCTGTGCGCTTAGCTTACTGAGGTGTTGGAAAATAAAAGACACCCTTATCTGCCTACTCAATTATTGATGTTGGAGGATAAACAGTTTGGGAAAGAAAACACTTTAGAGCAGTTGCTATCTGACCTCAAGCTCAGTAAGCTCTGATTTTATCTATTTGGTCCATGTTGTGATGCTGTCTGTGTAGTTTATGCAGTTGGTGCTCGGATTGTGGAAAGAGGAGATCATGTTTTCTTGTTGAGCTCTGCTGATGCATGTGTATATACAGTGGGTGATATCATTTCTGCCTAAATGCTCATAATGAATGTTTTGCTTTGGATTGAGGTGTAAGTATACAATTCATTAGCCTATACTGTATATGTAAAAATTGCTATTTCAGCTTTTCCTTTCAAGTTGTCTCTGTGAATATGTGAATATCTTTATCTGTGCTACACATTATTGTTAGGCCTCAGTAGCAGGATTTACAGACATGTTATGATGTAGCCTACATGTATCTTATTTTGTTTGAAGGTTTTCAATTTCATTACCAAGAATCCAATGACTGGGATAACTGTAGCCTAAAACTGAATGAAAGATAAAAGTAGAATTTATCAGAATTTGATGATAATGCCTTGTCTGAGTGTAAGCTTGAAGTGGTTGCAGGAATGATGTAGTCTGCAGGCACAGACCCTGATTGAAACTTGATCAAGTGTGTCTCCACACAAAGACTAGCACATACGAAACTTGCTGTTTCAGGGCCTTCAGTACACAAGGCATGAGTAGGCTGCACATTCAGACCCTTAATTCAAGTGAAGGGTTTGCACAGCAGACTAGGAATGATGGGGGGGGGGTGGAATTAACTGAGCCCTAAGAAGTCAGCACCCATACTAGTATGCCTCATAGGCTGATTGACATGAGGGCTGTGGATGGATACAGGCATCCTCTCTTGGGACAACAAATGTTTTTATAGCATGGACAAAATTGTTTGATCGAAGATGGAAATGAGACATGTTTTGCATATATTCTGGTCTGAAATCATGCTTCGACTTTGCATGTAACAGATGATTATTTGATTTGTATGCAGAGTTCACACTTCAGTGTACTGTACTTGAAGCAGAAGATGCTAAAAGATTCTTAGCCCCCCTCCCCTCATCCCCTGCTCCATGTACTATTCTCTTCTTCAGAAATATGATGGCCAACTAGACCATCCATTATGTGTAGAATTATCTTATTATCCATTCTAACAGCTGTTTATTATCTGTTAGGATTAGGAGGGTTAAAGTGATTCTTGTTATGACATCCAAGAGATTCCTAGACACAGCATGGCCTCCTTGCTGGTTGTGTTACCGCTCATCTCCAATTCACTTTTAGGCAGTAGAGTGTCTGGCGCACCCAGAGGGATCGATTTTAGATCTTTTTAAGGAAAGGCAATTTACATTTCATGGACTGGTTTATATGTATCTGCAACTTAAAACTTAAGTGAAATCGTCAAGTCTGCATATTTGCAGTGTGAAAACAACCTTGAAGCAATGGATTGTGTTTTCAGAGGAGACAGATATGTCAGGATTCAGTGCGTTTATTACCATCATTAGACATCAAGATGTGCGTCAAACTGTGAAATCAGTCGCAATTATTGCTTTGTATCTTTGGTTGACTACTGTAGGCCAATGTGTGAAGACACTAGCTAAGCAGAATTCTGCAGCAGATTCTATCAAAATATTTCAATTTTTATCTGTGTTGGTGGGTATTTTGAAGGCTGGGTGATCTTATTATACATTGTTATACATTATTATACTTTAATAAGATTCTACATGTATCTTGAATCTTGAATAGACCAGTCTGTATTTTGTGATGTTTGCATTTAATTCTCAAATAGGATTGAAATTTTTCCCTGAAGTGTGCTATTTTATGACTGCTGTCCAGCTTTTCCTATGTTTGCAGATTGATTGATCACTTTGTTCCGGTGCACACTGTAGCGGGTAGGCACCTACAGTACATGAAGTTGTTGACATACATGTAACATTCTTTTCCATTTAATAATGAAAAACAATTACCGGTATCCTCTTGTATCAATCTGTTATTGTTTCATTCTGTTATTGTTTTGCAACTTCAGCTGTATTGCACAACAGTTTATAATCAAATAAGAAAATGAACTCAAATTTTTCTCCAGGCCTTGCAATTATAAAACCCAACACTGTTACCATGGTAATTATAATTCTCATTCATTAATGCGAGGATATTCAGTCGAGGAAGGAGAGAGTATTAAAATGGCATTCGCCTCCAGGAAGTGTTTTTGTTGGCTCACATTTCTGCATTTATGAATATTGTAACACTGCATTTGTAACGTATGCTTGCATTATTCATGCAACATCTGATGGACAGATTTCAGGGAGGCACCAGGATGGGTTGTGCTTTGTTTGCAAATTTTTATTGAGAATGTAGCAGTAGAGATGCAATTGTAACAATTTGTAACATTATAAATTTGTTTTGTTGGATGAAATGTAAAGTGTCTACAGTGTATATGTAAAGTATTATGATGCTTTATTCACTCACTTCACTGTCAAGATGTACTATTGTCATATTTAGGCTATTCAAATTTGTGATGTAATGATGCTTGCATTTAATCTGTTGAGGTCATGATATAATGTCCTTGTTACGTGTACATATATGTCTTACATTTTCTTTGCTTTTTTTTGTTTTTGTTCAACATACAGACTTGACAGATAATGAGCTGAAATTATTGCAAGATATCCGGAGGGCAAAACAGCAGCTCCTCAAAGAAATAAAGGTATGACTTTAAGCTACTTCTAATGACATCTCCCTCTCTCCCCCAAGGAGGACAAATCCCATGAATGCACCTTTTCTAGCTGAAAACTCTTAAAAGGACAACTCCCCCTCTCTTTTCCCAGGGAAAGATAGTTATAGGGAAATTGATATGTGCTGACTAATTGTAGGACTGCTCATATGTAAATGTGCCATAGGGAACCAAAAGTTTTATATTACATAGCATCTCAGTCATTGAAATCATTTGAGTAGGTCTGCTTTACATAATGTAATAATTTCTCTGAATAAACATATGTAGGTCTACCATGAAATTGTTTGAGATAAAATGTCTTGATTTGGTCATACATTTTAATTTCATTTTCATTGAATGCATACAGGTACTTATAAAGAAAGGTGCATAGGTGGGAATTGAAGTCCTATTTTTATGTATTCCATTTTCTACTTTTTTTAAGATGTAGATTGGGTTGTAGGTACATTGTAGAAGTTGAAGAGAAACTTGACTACAATAACAGCATCTCCAAATAAAATGGAATAAAGAATGATACTCCTGAGGCCCATCCAAGACAAGAGTAATTCATTTATTGACTATCACAGAGAGAAGAACAGAATTCATATATCAAATTACCCATAGTTTCTTGTCTCTGAAATCAGGCCTCCAGTTACTTTCGTCTATTAGACGGGGACGAAAAAAGGGATTCTGGAAGGCACCGATGTGTCGACGACGATAGTCTCGCTTTGCATTGCATGTTGGGGTTGATTTCTCCTTACAACATCTGCTTTATAATTCAAATGCCTGAGGGAGATTAGGTATCTTCTTGCATTGTTTCTTCTTTTGTCTTGAGGAAAGAAAAAAGAACCATAGAAGAAAGGAGCTTCCAGAAAATGGAAATTGTGATAATGACATGGGGAAAGCTCTTTGGTCGGGCTTATACAAAGTCACCAACATAAATTTTCTGTGTACTGTGATCTTGCTGCCAACATTAATTATTCATCCTCCTTGTCTGCGAGTGAAATTGAACCTCCCATCCTTTTCATTTCTGCCAGGGCAAACTGTTGATTAATCACACAATTCCATATTCACCCATCAATATATGCATCACTTGTTACCTTTTTCATATTGCTTGAAGTGATTGGGTTAGTCTTCGGCTGCAGACTGACTATTATTACTTGACACAGATGAAAATAATTGTATAAAACTTTGCTAGTTCCTTGATAACATCAGAATGGGCTTCAATTTATGTGAAAAAAATGGACCACTCAAAATTTCAAGGCATTTTGTAGATGATAATGAACATGATGAATAGCAAGACAGGGCCTAGTCTGCTGACATGCAAACCCTTCACTCATGTTAAGGGTCTGACTGTGCAGCCTATAATGCCTTGTGCACTGAAGGCTCTCTCAGGCAAGTTTTGTATTATGCTAGTCTTTGCGTGGAGACCGGCTTGTTTCAATCATGGTCTGTGCCTGTAGAATAGTTTCATCCCTTGCCATATTATAAAGCAAAAATGGGGGGGGGGGGGGGAGTGGGAAAGAGGAAGTTTTCGTTGGACTTGGACAAAGAAAGCATTTGAGAAGGATGAATTCCCTTATTCCCAGATCCCATTGTGAAGCTGAGTGATTTCATGCATTGATGTGCTCTTGATGAGCTGTAAAGAGATGGCTCCTGGCTGGTTTGGACGTCTCCACTGATCAGCATTCAGACGTCCAAAATTCATTGTATTTGCTGTTCAGAAATCCTACACTGCAGATATCAATTGCATTTTGTTGGTGGTCTTAATATGCTCATTGCTGGTGACAATATGTATAGTAAAATTATATAAAGAAGCATTTTGTTTAGCTTTGGTTTGGATGGTGATTTTAATTGGCTGGTGGTCTGAATATGCCTCTAACCTGTTTTATAATGTTTTTAAATATATATATAAAAACAAATTTAGAACGAAATTCAGAATCCGATGACCAACTTTTGTATTAGATAATTCCAAAGCAGGGCCTATTCTGCACATAAAAGGTTACATTTACATGGACAAAGTACAAACCTGGGAGGGGGGGGGGGGTTGTACTACACCAGGGATGCCACTTTTTAGACTAAAATCTGAATTCAGACTTTGCCACAGCAAAACACCTTTTTCTTGTTGGGAAGATGTCATTTTAGATGATTTTTTAGACTTTTAAAATCATTTCTACATGTAAGTTACATCCCCGTGGAACAATAGTATTGTGAATTCATGTCATGAAGTCATGAAGTCATTCACCCTTAAATCAATATGAATAATTTTACCATACAGGCGTATATTTAGTATTGTCATTTAGTTTCCCTTCCCTGTTTTTTAAATATATTTTTATGCAACCTTTCTTAAACAAGTTTTGTCAAACATTCATCTGAACAGGATTACCATCATGCTTCTTTCACCTCGGGACTTGTAGAAAATAATTGGTAATAAATAGGAGATTTATATTCCAAGGGGTTTCTTTCCAGTGCATCTCAACAAGCATCACTTCACAAAATAAGAAGTAGCTGTCTAGTATTTGTCTGCATGGCTGCTGGAGCCTGGATATCATTCATTATGCATTCCATTTTGCATACAATCCTTTCCAGTTCTTGTGTAGGCCTACAGGTTACTTTTCACAACCCATTGGCTAAATCTGCAACATTGGGGAAGCATCAACTTTGCAGTGAAAGGGGATTTCGAGGGCTTTCTTTTTTTTTATTTTCCTGGGCTCTTATAAGCTTTTTTTTTTTTGGGGGGGGGGGGGTCAAATTGCCCAAGCCCTCATATAGTTTGTTTCTCTGGTTTGAGTCATGCATAAAAAGTTGTGTGTAACTTTATGAAACACCCATCAGGCCTCAAAAGGGTTCTTGGGATATTTGAAGACCTTTGCAGGTATATGGTTATGACTGGTATCTGTCTCAGGAAAAGACATAGGAAGTGAAAGGAAACCAAATTGTGTCAAATATCATTGCAGAGAGACACTCTCCAGTCACCAGGAGGAAATAGAATGGAAGCATGTGACATGAAAAGAAATGACCAGGATTTAGATGATAGACAGTCTTGTCAGCCTTGCCAAACTTTTCCCCTTGAAGCTCCTAAAAAAGCCATAAAGTGATAACCTATACAACCAATTTCAATATTTTTTTTGTACTTCTTTAATCTTTGTAGAGGAATATCCTTCCATTGCAAATGTTTATAAAGCAGAAAACGAGAGAAACAGCTCAGTGAGATTGAAGATTAAATTTCAAATAAAAATTGTGATATTTCATTTTGATGAAGTGAACATGAATTGTGATTGTATTCTTCAAAGTGAAGTAATGAAATATTTATGGTGCAATCATAATCTCCTCTTAAATAGAACTCTCAGGAACTTTGCAGTTATTCTTAGAATAGAAATCTCTATTTCATATGAGAGAATTCTAATCTCTTATATGGAAGTTATATTATAATAATCTAGCTCTTATTAAGACAAATAAATTGAATAGTAAGGCTTTCCATTTCAGAGAAAAGCTCTTTAAAAGAGAAAGCAACAGAGAAGTAAACACTGGTTTGTTTATTTGAAGGCGCTGCTTCGTCAGGTACCTAATAAGGCATCGTTAAAAGTTGAAGATGTCATTGGAGGTTAGAACTCTGCAAGACCTCAGCTGATCATGGCAACCTTGGAACAAATACCCGCCTTCTTCAAACTTTCCCTACTCTTTCCTCTCATTCTTTCCCTCATCTGTTTTATATACTGTACATCGATTTGGAAAGTAACTTTCTTTTCTTTCTGTCATTCAAGCTGTATAATTTATTGAAGTTCATACAAATTGTATTTCCTCTCTATGTTTATTTTTCATTTGTAATATGAATAAAACATCCTATTTTGAACACACCAAATTACGAACATGAACAAGTCTGATTGTTGATATTATTTTTCAACTTTATTTTGCTTTGTTCTACTTTAAAAGAAACCTTCTTATAACTGTTAAAATGCTAGATTATGGAAAAATATCGCTTTCCAGGAAGAAATTATACAATGGATTAATGATAACATACATGTATATGCAGGCCTATAAATCAAAACATTGTCTACATTTTAATAGGTGTTCAGCAAAAGATGATTCATTGTACTTCATGAGATATTTTCTGCACAGTGCTTTGATTCTTTGGAACTGGTGTAGGCTTTAATATGAGTATGACATACCGTATATTTCACCCTTATGTGTTGGACTAAATTGTAAGTGAGTTGTCACTATCATGCGTCTAATTTTCCACTAGATGTACATGGTACAAATAGATGTTGATCCTTCTCCTCCTCTGTACTCGTGTCCTGCGGCTTTTCATCCTAATTGGACCACCTACAACCCTTCTCTCCATCAGAGGGGTTTGGAGTCCAGCAAAGAACTAACCTTTGCGGTTTCATCCAAACTGCAAAGAAATTTGTTCCAGAGTGATAGGCTTGTAAAGGAATGGACGTTGATGTTCTTGTCAAGTACCCCTGTCATGCTTATACTGTACAGGATTGTGCATGTTTAAAATTGTTTCTTTATGTCAAAAGCTGTTACATATGTTACAACCTGATGGGATGGTTCAGATCCCACAAATTTTTGAAATGATCTATAAAACCCTATTCAACTCTGGAAATAAGAACATGCCTTAATTCTTTTTTCACTCCTTGATTAATTTAACAATCTTTTAAAAGAATGTTTTTGTAATTTCTCAAGAAACAGACCATCATGTCCGAAGTACTATGTTCATTTATATGTAAGTTCATGTATAATTAATTTGCTGTGACTATCATTCTGAAATATATTTTTTTTCCCATTAATTTATTTATGTAGGCCCTATTCATAACATTTCGGATATAGTGGACATGGAGATAGGGGTTAGTGGGAATGGCAGTTTACTCAGAATTACCGGTATATGTATCTGCATTATACATTTAGAAGTCTATCAGATTTGACTAAATATATTGTGTGAATATTATGAAATTATTGTCCCAAGGCTGTTCATTATGACCAAGATCCAAATCCAATCCAACAATCAAGATAGACTTTGTTGGCCTATATAGTAAGTAACTGACATAGCAATGATTGCCTGTGATAATTAATTACTGTTCTGAAGAAGCGAATGAAGATGAACATTGTTTGCTGACCATGGTGCCAGACCTAATTATGTGATTGTTGTATTTGGATTGGAGCAGAGAGCGGTAAATGAGCAAATTACTCGCCAGTAGGATAGGACAGTGACGTCTTGGTGGGAGAAGCAAATGAGATAGGGTGTGTTCAATGTCGATTTTCATTTTTAAACAGCAACATGAATCATTCATGATTGAAAACTCAATTCCAAAACACCGAACACAAACACGATTCAGCGGTGCACTGTCCTATGTCGAAAATATAAAGCTGTTTATATGTTTATTGTCTTTAAATTTTCCGTTTTCGTGAGCGCAGCTTTAGTGCTCAGTTTGACAAATCACAATAAAGGTCAGTTCTGGCAACCGTTTGTGTAGGCTTCCAATGCGAGAGCAAATTTAAAGACGTTTCAAAACGCAATTGTGTTCAATGTTGCATCAACGATGCTCAAGGTCATAAATTTGAGCTAATCGCGTTTAAAAACGCATCTTTTGCAACGTTTAAAATTTCCTCCGAATCATGATTTGAAAGACGTTTACTTTTACGACCAGGAATGGAGGACAGTGAACACATCCTTTGTTAAATCTTATTATATCAGTGTTTTGTAATCATGTTCTCAATCACGTTTCATGTTGCCGTTTAAATTTGGAAACCAACATTGAACACACCCATAGTATGGCCTGATGTCTGAGGATCTTGGCATCGTTCAGGAGACAGATTTGATTAAGGCAGATGAATTGCAGTTTGTGTGATAGTCATTCTAGCAAGTTATAGTGCAGTCACAGAGTATTTAATTTACTCGTTCTAGATCATTTGTCAAATTAATTTGATTGAATTTAGGTGTTGCTCAATACATCTTTTATGATATGCAGAACAATTAGAAACCAAAAAGAAATGAAATGATGGGTTTGATACTGACAGCTGTACAAGCTCTTAATCAGGTACATGTAGTTGTATTATTCATAGATTTGAAATTGGATTGTAGGTTTTAGTAGGAATTTCAGATTTGTCATTTTAATCATGTAGTTATAATAATATGCAAAATTTATAAATAGCACTTGATACAATATTTCTTAGCACTGCATACTTATTTTTACTATTACAAATCATGCACACATTTTGTCAGGATCCACCAAATTTTATGTAGGCCTACATTGTAGATCATACTTGCACAAATGTACACTGTATTATTTTAATAGCTTTTAATGCAAATCTGAGGTTTATTCTATCTGGTGAATTAGTGGTATGGAATAAAGTTTAGATTTCCTTCCGAAAAACAATACATATATTACCAATTGCAGGAAACTGTGGTCATCAGTCCCACTCACCGGAAAAACTGTGGTATTTACAGTATTGCTCGGAATAAAGTTGACGCTTTACCGCCCTGTACCGCGTAAGTCGATGTGAAATCGGGTCGCGCGCGATTACCACCAGCAAATTTCCATCGGCGGGAGTCGCGCTCTGAGAGAAATTACCACGGTAATGTACCACGAGATTTTTAAATGAAAATCTCGTGTATTACCGCGATAATACCGCAGAAGGAGGGACGATCTTCTGTCGAAGAGATATTGATTTGATAATTAATAAAATGTCACCATTTGGACAACTCTCATGGCTCGAATTAGCCCTGCTGACTTGCCGCGATGTCTCTCTCGAAATTACGATGTACAGCATGCAACAACTTATTGCCGTAAGATGCCGTCTCCTCGAAACCCAAACAAAAAAAGATCATAGAGCTGTTGAGCTTGGCGCGAGTGCACAATTTTAATGCACGCTCGTGTCATCGCCCTCAAATTTACATCTTTCTGAACTTCGTTGAATGAAAGTCGGGTCGAGATGAGATCACGTACTTTCTGGGATAAGTAGTTAATAGTTATAAGAAAATGGAGCATCCAAGATAAGAATGGACAGAGTCGAGCAAGAGAAGGAGAGAGCGAAAGATACGAGAGACAGATGGAGGGGGAAATGATCAAGAGAGAGAGAGCAAAAGAAAATGGAGAGAAAGGGGGGCGGGGTGGCTAGATTAAGCAAGAGACGCCGAGGCTGGAAAAAACAGACCTATTGTTTATTTCCTTACATTCCTTTATCGTCATTCTCTTACTTTGTTTGCAACCAGAATGATTTAATTTCATCATATTTTCAGTGCATTATTGCCAAACATTCTTCCGCCATTATGATATTAGGAATGATAAACTCCTTTTTTTCTCCCACCACTCGATCCAGTCACACAAACACAGGACGTACAGGGCTTAATTTGATTGCAACACGAATGTCCTTGACTCATGCTTAATTACAATCAGTGTTCTTTTCCCTTGTTTCCTCATATTTTATTTTTTATCGTTTTTTATGTTGATATATTTCCATTTGACCCATGTCTCACTCTTGAATTTCTACTCTATCGCTATCTCAGCTCACTTCTCCCTCGATCCCTACCCTTTTTTTCTACTCCACTCTTCTCAATCCTTTTGAATCCCTTTTTGTGTGTGTATGTGTTTTTTTGTTTGTTATGCGACGCTCAATCTGGTGTTTATGAATTAACAAAGAAAAAAAATTTAAGTGTCAATTTATTGTCACCCGATTGTCATAACCATATATCTTTATCAATTTTTATTAATCTTCATTGTTCGAATGGTAGTTTTCAGAATTGTTTTTATATTCTCTCCTCTCACTGAATCACGTCACCTCTGCTGTCATCTCTTGCTCGCAGTGGCGTACCTAGGATTTTCCAAAGGGGAGGGGGGGGGGGGCAAATTCGTCAAAAAAATTGACAAGCAAAAAATAAAGGTCTTCGACCAGAAATAAAAGATATTATACCAGGAAAAATTTTGACAAGAAAAATAAAAATAAAGGGCTTCAACCACAAATTACGGATTTCATATCAGAAAGAAATTGACCAAAAAAAAGGTCTTCAAGTTTAAAGGAGCGGCCATCTGTATCTCGCTCGCTCGTTAGGGGGGGGGGGGCAGGGATACGTCTCTTGCATGGGTCGTGACTCATCAGGGGGGGGCAGTCTGTACCCTCTGCCCCCTCCCCCCGTAGGTACGCTAATGCTTGCTCGACTCATTTTTTCCCTTATCATTCCTTAGAAACATGCATTTGATTTGATATATAGATGTATATTTGTCAATATAAGTAAAGATTTGGTCTTAACTAAGACCCAACGGTGGATTAGCCTGAAGGCACAAAGATGAACCACTGAAGTCAGACAATGGATCACATTGGCCTGATTAACATCAGGCCAATTAACTGTAAGTATTATATCTTCGGTTATGTTTGCTTACAAATTCGCCCATGTGCACGTACTACCGTCAGGTCTACATCTTTTTAAAATACAGACAGCAAATTAACATTTACATTGTAATTGTTAATTTGCTGTCTGTATTTTAAAAAATGTAGACCTAACGTTAGTATGTGCATGTTGTAGACTTACTCTTCTTCAGTCCAATGATGCAGGTTTCGTATTTCTTTATGATAGCATATCCAGAATAGAGGTAAATCGGAGCTCTGCACTGTCATAATCATGAGCATGGGTTAGACTAGATCTACAATCCTACTCCTAGTCGATATTCTCAAATAGATCTTTAGTGGTACTAGATCTTTACTAACTTGGTAATAATATGGCGACTGGGCATAAAAAGGATCTGACTGGACATTCACATTATGACAATCGAGTAGAATCAACATTATTAAAATTGCTTGTGCCTTGTGAAGGCTTGTAATTGTAATGTGCTTAACATATCCCTCACTCGTCGATATCTGCATTGCCACAAAGACAAAGTAAGCATATATGGGTATACGATCAACGCTAGGCCTGGGCTAAACTTAAGTCTTGAAGAATTGTACTACTAAGTACTAGCTAGCTAGCTACCATCACACTGTCACTAGTACGAGAATAGTATACGGTAGCTAAGCTAGGTAGTCATCGTACGGTACACTACGGTACCGGTACCAGTAGGCGGTACATGTGAGCAGAGGCAGAGAGGACAGTGACAGTGCATATACTTCCGATTTTGTCTCTAAAATGGACGTCCATCATTAAAAAATACAATACCTGTATCATTTTACCGAAGAGAATGAGTTTAGATTCAGTAACAATCACTGGGATAGCACAAAAAGCACGAAATACTTTCTATTTGGTGATTTTGTTGTAACTTAGTTCGAGCAATCTGATTTTCTTTCGAGCTCGTGCATTTCTGGTACGGTATCTGCAAAAGCATAAACGAGTACTCGCACGAGATGGATTTTTTCTTTTAATTATAGTATGATTTAGGAGTAAAATAAAATGAATAGATTATGCCTAATATCAACGAGAAATGCTACAAAAAACAAGTTCTAAGAGGCATAGCGAAAACTTTATAAAGAATGGGAACAAGTACTAAGGAAAATTTTTCTGAAATTGAAAATCCCATTTGAAATCGAAACAAGCAAAATTTTGAAATTAAAAAAAATGTGAATTTGAGCCGTAGAGGATGGGAGGGGGGGCATAAGCACCCTCCCCCTTTCAATCGAGAGTCATTAAATATTTGTTGTGGTAAATATCGGACATACATAAGTGAACTGACCCATGGCCGTATGCAGAAATTTTTCGCGGGTAGGGGGGGGGGGTGGGCAAGATGCATTAAAAAAAAATTGAAAGGAAGTGAGAAAAGTGACCGAGCTTGTCATTGCGTCTTTCCATTCTGTAAAGGGCAATTGAAGCATTTCGTGCATGCCTTTAATTAATTTTGTAAAAAAAAAAAAATATTAAGTTTTCAATATATCCCCCCCCCCCCCCCCCCCCCGCTGCATACGGCCATGAACTGACTTTTTTTCGTTTAGGTTTCTTTTTGCTTTTATGTTCAGATTTTTCGTGGAATATATTGCCTTTATTTGGGAGTGAAACTCATTTTTTATCAACTTGTAAGATTTTACTGAATAAGCATACAACCCCCGGGCCCCGTTGAAAAAGCCGGATCCACCCCTAAACTTCAGTAGTGATATGATGTGATTAAAATTATTGAGGGAGCGAATGAGGGAAAACCAAGCAATAAAACAATGGAAACAATATGTCCGGAAGTGGCAGTATACTTTAAAAAAAAAAGAAATATATCCAATTAAATGACATTAAATTGCGCAGTACGTTTTTCATGAATGTGTATGAAAAATGATTAAAGTAAAACAATCAGCTAGAAATGTGGAAAGACAAACTTACC
This sequence comes from Lytechinus pictus, assembly GCF_037042905.1. Lineage (NCBI taxonomy): Eukaryota > Metazoa > Echinodermata > Echinoidea > Temnopleuroida > Toxopneustidae > Lytechinus > Lytechinus pictus. The sequence goes on along the minus strand of NC_087254.1, from coordinate 33,694,515 downwards.
TTATTCATTTAATGCACAACATAGTTATAGTTTGAACATCGGGTATAGTCGAGGACGGCCTGGCATCAGCATGGGTGAGGGGGTGGGTTACATGTATTTCTTTTCTTATCAGTCGTTCCAATTTATCCATCATTTGCTTTCATTTAGTCAGTATCAACCTCTCTTGTTCTACACGTACACATACGCCTGCTATATATATATATCTTAATTTCTCTTAATCTCTATTAAGTCAATCCCTTTATTTTATTATTCAATATCAATAGTTCCGGTCCTCTTTTCTTCTATCGCTCTTAATTTTTTGTTGAATATCTTCTACGTCTATCCCTTTATTTTATTCACTATCAATTGTTATTGTCTGATCTTTTATTCTTCTACCGTTCTTGTTCAATCTCTTTTAAGTTTATATACATTTAATTATTTTATTTCTTCAGATCATTCTTTCCTTTCTTCTCTCGCATTTCTCTTTAACTTCAATCGTTCCATCAGTCATACATGTATAATATGACGGTACAAGACTCTTACATTGTTTTATTTCTTCAGTATCAATCTTCCCTATCTAATGTGTACATTATTTTATACAGATATTAGATAAGATCAGGAATGTCTACTCGTATATTAATTACTCTTGAAACGTGGTTGAATTGAACAACCCTAGCTATATGTGGACTTGACTGGGGTCAATTAATTACACCGTCTGGCGCGTTTTGTGGACAATGAATAGAGGTGTGAAGATTATAGAACAGCTAACAATGAGAAGACTGTAAGTTACACAATGATCTTTTGTGTAACTGTTTGAATAGAACATGTATTAAGCCGGCCCACTGATCAGTGATTAAGCCAGTCTATGATCAATGCCCACCCCCAAATTGTCCAATATAGTCGGCATTTGGGGGCCCGGAGTGGTGATGAGAGACACGATGATGGCCATGAGAAAAATGATAAGGAGGAAGATGTTGATATTGAAAATGAATTATATTTTTTTGTATAAAATCACCTGTTCTTGATAAAAAGAGAAACAATTACAATAAGTCCAGGTTGTCTGTTCTATATATAGACGAACAGTACACAGGGCAACATAAAATGAATATAAATAAACAAATTAGCAAGAGATAATATATATGCACATGGATTAAAACGAGTCAATTCGTAAAAATATATCATTGCAACATTTTATTAATATTACTAAAATACATTAGGGAAATACGTTTTAAATGCTAAACGTTAGGAAAATGTATTATAGCATTGAGAAAACCATACATGTTATATGATTTTAACATTTCCCTTAAACATTTTCATGTTTTACCAAACATTTTTTTGATATTTTGTCAATGTTTTTGTGTTCGCTCGGGTTACACGGAAAATGGAGTATATTGGTCAAGCAAAAAAAGTGGAAGATGGTGACTTGACCTTTTGACGCTTGTATCATATACACACCAAATAATATAAGCCTCGGGTTAAGTTAAACTGGAGTTATCATGTTTATAAGGAAATGTTAACGAATGGAGGGACAGACGGATACCGAGCGTGATACCAAGTTACGTCTCGTCTTATACGGGCGGGCGTAAAAAGACGATATTACTTATAGGGGGGGGGGCTGTTGCTGGAATGATGGACGGAGAGAAAGGGAACAGAGTAACACAACATGCAAAAAAAAATATTTAAGGAAGATACAAGGGGGGGCGGGGACTGAATAAGATTTTTCAGAAAGTGCTGATGCTAGGCATTTAAAGCAGGGCCACTTGCGGGTATTCTTTTTCCGGGAAGGAGGGGGGGGGGGTTCAAGATCGAAGAGAAAAGTGGGCGAAGTAGGAGGAAGAAGACGACGGCTAAGAGAAAGAAATAAAGGATAAAGAAGATAAGGATAAGAGAGAAACAACAGATGATATGGTGGATGAACGAATGAACATGGTAAAGATAAAGGTAAAGAAAGAAGAACAGGAACAAAAAGAAGTGAAAGACATAAGAAGAATTGAATGAGGAGAATAAATATACAAATGATGATGATGATATTGTAAATTAATATCTTTGGGTATAAAATCAACTGTTATTGATAGCGAAAAAATGAAAAATGATGGGAAGCGAATCATCTTTGAATAAAAGACGTAACCGATAAAATAAACACACAGAATTGATAAACACAAAATGATGGAAAGCAAATCTACTCGTTCTTTGAATAAACAGACGAAACTGATTAAATTAAAACACAGAATTGATGAACAGGAAAATGGAAAGCATATCTACTCGTGCTCTGAACGTCATAATGATGGAAAGTGAATCTACTCGTTCTTGGAATGAACGATGTAACTGATAAAATAAAAATACAGAATTGTTGAACAGAAAAATGATGGACAGCGTTTCTTCTTTAGATAAAAGACGTAACTGATGAACAATGAAAACAAAACACAGAATTGATGGAACTCAAAAAATGATGGAAAGGGAATCAACTCGTTCTTGCCATGAACGATGTAACTGATAAAATATACAGAATTGAACAGAAAAATGATTGAAAGCGAATCTTCTTTGAATAAAAGACGTAAATGATGAAATTATAAAAAAAAAACTGAATAATGATGAACAAAAATTAGGAAAAAAAGGAATCTACTTTCCTTTGAATGAACGACGTAACTGATAAAATAAAAATACAGAATTAATGAACAGAAAATGATGGAAAGCGAATCTTTGAATAAAAGTCGTCAGTGATGAAAAAAAAAAAAAAAAGAATATTGATGAACAGAAAATGATGGTTAGCAAATCTAGTAATATCTGTTCCATTCTTAATGGATTTCACATCTCATTGGTTGTGTTTTTTTTTTAAATTTAAATGTTCTATAACTATGATTAATTCTAACTTGATTCTAAATCTCTGTTTCATAACTTCATAATAAAACTCAAATCTGAATTATACTCGTCCTTTGAATTAACGTCGTAACTGATTAAATGAAAAAAGGGTCAATCAATGAACAGAAAAATGATGGTAAGCAAATCTACTCGTCCTTTGAATGAACGACGTAACTGATAAAATAAAAATGCAGAATTTATGAACAGAAAAATGATGGAAAGCGAATCTTTGATTAAAAGACGTAAGTGAGGAAATTGAAAAAAAAAAAGAATTGATAAACAGAAAATGATGGTTAGCAAATCAACTCGTCCTTTAAATGAACGATGTATTACTGATTAAAAAAAACAAAAAAACAATGAACAGAAAATGATGGAAAGCGAATCTTCTTCTTTGAATGATGAATAGAAAAATGATGAAAATACTTGTTCTTTTGAATGAAATACGTACCTGATTAAAATTACAGAATTGAAGAACAAAAGATAAAAAATAAAAGATAAAAAGATTATCTACTTGATTTGATTTGACTTTATTTTACATATTTCACAAGTACAAACAAAATTATAAAACAATATCAGAAAACTTATGAGAATACAAATCAGACAAGGCATAACAATTAATTCAAATTAAAGAAAATAGCAATTTGGAATTAAAGACAATTTAAAAGAGTGAAATATGAGGGAACCTGCATAAAAAGCAAGACTTGTCCTTTAAACGGAAGACGTCTTTGATAACATAAACACTGAAAAATAAACCATGGAGCTAGCTTCACAAATAAACAGTGGAAAGATAATCTACTCGTCCTTTAAGCCAAATATGTAACTATAACTGGGTCACTCGGTCAAGAGCTGGGCACATGGATTTCTAGCGGGGACTCGTCTGATGCGCGCGCTTGAGGCAGTTTTTCAACCCGCTGTCTAGCTATTGGGAATTTAGGATTTTCAACCCGCTGTCTATCGGGTTGAATATCTTGAAGTGCAAATGACGGGATGGTGAATTAAAAGAGAATTGGACTAAGTGGGTTTAGCCCGAATGTTGTTAGCCCATCTGATGATTAGACCAAGTGATAATAGACCATCCGTCAGTAAACCGACGGGATTGCATCGGGATTGCGTCGTGTTTTGACCAAAAAGTGCCTAGAGTTGAGGCGCAAACTACATGGACAAATAGAGATCAAATCTGAAAAAATCTCGTGTTTTACGTGAGCATTGGGCCTCTCTTCTGCCAGCTGCATGCGTGAAATTGACGCGTGAATTTCACGCGCGAAATCGGCTGGTGGTAATTTTTTGGGTCACGCCTGTCTCGCGGTAGATGCGTGACCCTTCGGAAGGGTGTCAACTTTATTCCGAGCAATACTGTACATTGCTCTGAAATACCTACATGTATATGTCATGTGGTCTCATTTCGAGAGGGAGTCATATACAGGCTAGGTCTATCAACAATGAAGAAAGAAAGAAAATTTCTTAACACCCTTTTCATGTTGAAGTAATCAATATTGTATGCTGAAATGAATAAAAGTGAAAGATCTTTATTGTGTAAAAAAAAAAAATTGACCACAACACACTGTTTCTAATAGAGCCCATACAATCAACTTGTGATTGACATGCCTGGGTGCCAAAAATGCCGAGAGATAATCAGTCCTTTTTTAGCCCAAAAAGTGACAATTCAGGGGGGGGGGGTAGAATTGGTCAAGGACCAATCATGAAAAATTGATGTATCATATTTCTTTTGAGTGTAGGTGTCAAGTTTATGGTATGGTATTCCTATTATTTTTATTTTTACGGTGAAACTAAAAAAGCTGATGATTGGGAAAATGTACAGTGAATGAAAATATGTACACTGGAGGCCAATCACTGGAAACTTGATAGGAAAGCATAAAGTGGCCTGCAACATATTCATTGTATGACCGTATAAAAAAAATAGAAGAACAAAAATTGTCAAAATTGGCTATCAAACACATAAAGACAAGCCTCACTTCTTTTCATTTTCGTGTATCCTTCATCTCTTTGACTCTGAGTACATACTTATCACTCAGTGCCGAAAGGGAAATTCCAGTCAAAAAAGTGTCAAGAGTTGTGACCTTTTAGCTACAAGGCAAGTAACATGCAATTTGTAGCATGTATATCTGGTACAATGCAGTTAATGCCATTGAAATGCCATAATTTGTCACTGCTGGAACCCCCAAGGGCAAAATATTTCCATATCTTGGTCAATATTTGTCCTCCCATATTGCAAGGATTTATGGTGCCAATGGATGGATTGATTCTAACAAAGTAGGCCCTTGTTTTAAAGTCAAGGCAATTTTTTTTTTCTTGTCTACTTCTATTGTCCTGAGTTCCATTTTGAATGAAATAAAACACAAAAATTATAATTGGACCATGCTGTACAGCGGTGTACAAGCATGTCTTACATGCCTATATGTTAAATTAGAAGAAAAATAGGCCTACATGTACATTTTACACCCAGAGAAGATGTGTAACATCTGAAGGATGATCAAAATAAGTGTAATTTATTTAGGCCTACCAGCTGAATCATTTTGAGTTTGAATCAGGGACAAGATCTGTATCTGCTGTTATTTACATTTTGACATTTTTTAATGCCCAGAACCATGCTTGAAGTTCAAATGCACAGGAATGATAATAGATGATATGATATCTTATATTTAATTTGCTCATGTGAAATCGTCGATGTCCATGCTATATTTGTTCACATTTATAGGCCTATATCGATCTATGTGTTGATGAATTTGATTGCTTCTGCCTGATCTACTTGTAGAACTAATTGATCATATAACCATGGAGATATTTTTCTGAATAAGATATTTAAAAACTTTATGATTTGTTTTATATTCCATCAATTCTGGGGTGATTCAATTCTGTTCATTGACAGTACCTTACCACTCAACAGGAAATGGAGTTGGCTCCAGCTTGAAGTTCTTTAGAACAGTCATTTATCTTTTTCAAGATATTTTTCTTTGTGTGGTCTAGAAAAGTTTCCATCTCTTTCAATTCATGGTCCGAAATGCTGACCCTGCACTGGATGGTAAACTCTTCAGATAAAATGACTGCTATAAATTGAGTACAGTCACCTAGTTTGCAAAGTACAGTCAAATAGAGGTCTGTACCCACTGCTTTACCACCATGCAGAGATGATAAATCATCAGTGCAAAGTGGTGTGCAACCCCATTTCACCTTGGCTTGAATGCAAACACTTTTTATGTGAGTTTTGGACATATCCTCCTGATACATGGGCATGATAATTATTATGGTCAGTATTGATATTGAGAGGCCAAACTTTATACCATGAATACATGTAGGTTAGGTTCAATGCTCTGCATGAATAGTTCCCATGAAAGTTTTTGAAAGTTTGAAATTGAAGACAAATATAAATGTTACTGCTCCTGGGAGCGTTTTATGTTCAGACTTGTAAGATGTTTTATCTGACAAGTCTGTTTCATCCAACTATTAGTCAATTACTATTGTAACAGTCACTCAAAACCAAGGAAAGTCAGATGATCAGATCTGCCCATTTGTCAGATGAGAAACGTTGATGACCCCCCCCAAAAAAAAAAAAATGCAGCATTGATTTTAAAGGGATGCTCTAGGCTGAAAATAGTATTATTTGAACAGATAAAGAAAAATCAGACAAACAAAACACCGAAAATTTGATCAAAATCTGACAAAGAATAACAAAGTTATGGTATTTTAAAGATTTTGCATTATTCCGGTGAAACAGTTCTAAGCATGTCTTCATGAATATTAAATGAGCAAACTGATAATCTCATTTCCCCACTTGTTCTTTTGTATTGTATTATATGAAATTAGGTTTATTCCTCCAAGAATTAAAAATATTGGATTAACAACGGATTCAGTGCATTAGATATATTTATTGCTGCAACTTATTTTTTCAAGAAGGGAGACATAACATTTACTCGTGTATGAAAAAATGAAACAATTATGATTTCATGTAATAACTTAAGAAAAAGGAAAGTTGGCATGTGACATCATCGGCCCACCTTATTGATATTCATGATGACATGCATATAACTGTTTTCACAATATTATGCTAAACTTTAAAATTTGATAACTTCACTATTATCAGATTTTGATGGAATTTTCTGCATTTTGCTCTGTGAATTTTGCTCCATTTATTTACGTATAAATATTTTCAGCCCGGAGTATCCTTTTAAAACAGGTTGCATTGGGCCTACATGTAGAGAAATGGTTGTATCTATTTTATAGTCATTGTTAAGTTATACTGTATATTTCATGTTTTTGTACAAAATAAAAGACTGAAATTGAATTACACTTTCCTTTTAAGCCTCTACACTATGAAACCAGACAGTATGCCTTTGTGAAAAATTAAATTTATCTCAACAAATTCTGAGTAGTTTATAAATAAACATGATAATACCTCAAGGAATTCAAAGTCAATTATGAATCATTGGTTTGAAACACGTTTATGAATGGTCTCCCTGAATACAAATGTCATCACAGTCTACTCACATTAACAGCTAACGAATGGAAGGTTGTGTCGCTCATGTTCGGCAAACAGCTGTGGTCGTGGAAACAAACCCACTTTTTTTTTCTTTTGAACAACTTTTTTTGCTTCTCCACCCACTTATGGTGTGAGCAGATGTTAGACTCATCAGGACAGACTCTTAATGAGGCAAGAACTAGTGTTATTTTGTAGTGCCTCATTGAAATGGGTAACGCTCTGTGAGAAGGGTCATCAGGCATGCAAGGACATTTGTCGTCATGCGCTATAATTTGGGAATGATGAAAATTTAGGATTTGCCTCTTTTTATTTGCTCAGATTTTGATTTTTGATTTTGAATTGTCTGGGATAAAGAAATAGAAAAATAGTGCAACATCTGGAAAATTAATATGAATGAATATTTGTAGACATTAATTTTCAACATTTTCTCCCTCCCCAATAAGAAATTGGAGTTGACCATGCTTGCCACTTGATGGCCAGATAAACATATATTTTTTAATAAGGTACATAGGGAAAAGAACATACAAATTTAGAGGAACAATATAGGCTTACCTGAGCCAATTTTTAATATAGATATAAAAATTTTTATTATAGTGTAGTATCCATGGTTATCCATTTTTGAGGAAAATATACCTCGGCCACTATTTCTTTCAAGAGTGCACTGCTTATTTCACAAATATTAAATCAGGCATAGCTTTTCCAATAACTTCCTGAAAAAAAGAAGAAAACCTACAATTTTCTCTACTTCTGCAATCATATTGCTTTTAAGGTACAGTATCTTGTTATTGCCAAAATATTGTGGATTCATAAACATACACATCAATAACTCCCTTCTTGCGCCCAACAGAAGATGCATTCCTGAATCATAATTTCCTGTTATATTACTGATGAAAATCATCATATAAGGAGAATCATCTCGGTTCGCTAGCATCATGATTGGAGATGATGTGCGCATTATATTCCAATTTGTCTCAATAAAGTATTTGGGTTACCAATATCGCATGTCATTCCTTTAATATAAATACCGGTTTCTGTACTTTCCCCCTCAAGCTCAAGTATTCTTTGTCTTAGATTTTGAAAATGATCAAACAAAAATTTGCCATATGATTAAGCTGCCTTTATATTGCTCATTTCAAGGTGCTGATATTGAAGTTTTTGAAATAAATGTTGTTTTTCATTCGACTTTGTTTGTATATCATCAGAGGGGTTGATAAAGGAAAATATTGTGTTTTTAGATTCATATCTAAGTTCAAATTTCAGTGAGTCCAAACCAATCCAAATCAATTCCAATAAAAACCATGTTAAATATCATCCAATCAAGTTAGAACATGAGTAAAATAGAGCAATTCACAATGAAATATGACATATACATTCATGATTATACAGAATACATGATACAAGATAAAAAGAATGAAATGAATACCCACAAATCTCTAGGCCATTTGCTTACATGTAGCTCAATTTTATTTTGTTGACATTATGTTGAGAATACAAAAGGATTTTGTGTTTGAAATACGATTAGCCAACCGAAGCAGTTTGGCATCTACTCACTTTTCTAAAATAAGCTGGTACAATCCAAGAATGATTAATGCGTTATTGGATTTGTATGGGTTTATATCTAAACTGAATAGTTTGCTGGTATTGATTGTAATGCAAGCTGGTTAGTGGTTATATATATATATTTTGTATTTTTTCAGGAACTGGAGGAAGAGATTGCCAATGTCAATGCTGACCTGGAGAGCATGGACTATGATGAGAGGTAAATAAAATTTTGATTGGAATTTTTTTTTATTGAAAGCAAAACGAAATTGTGATTGTTAATTATTTATTTGGCATAATCTACAAATATACACACAGAAAAGACAAATACAAGCAAGAAAACTTGATGGACTAGAAAAGAGATGATATTGTATAAATCATGTTTTTGTGCTATTTGTAATGATAAAAAAAAATAAAAAAAACCCCTTATCTTCATTGCGTTTCATTTAGAAATAGTTTCCACCTTAACAGTATTCATTTCGAATTTGTTTGTACTGGCAAGTATGATGAATAAAACAACATTTCTTAATAGAGTATTTATGCCGAAATGTTATTAGGAAGCAGTTTTCACCTTATTTTCGTTCATGTGACAATCTTATAGTTGTGGCTAGTTGAGCATGTACGCTTGTTCTTCTTGAGCAAAGCCAAACTGAACAAAAAAGGCAAACAGGTTTAGTCATGAGCTTTTAATTGAAATAATAACAAAGAAAGAAATGTGTAAATTGCAGTATTGTATTTTTTTTCAGAACGGATGCAAAAACCCGACAGATGAACACTGGGAGAACCAGGTTCAATATGGATCCCAAAAAGGTAAGAAACTGTTTCTCATCCAACATTTTCTATTTTGGAGGTTAATTTCTGGACAATGCTCTTTTAAATTATAAAAATGTTCTTATAGAACCTTTAAAGTAAACGCCTATATATTTTTTCTATAAAGTTTATTGCTAAATATTCGAACATGTTTTTTTTCTTTCTGATTTTGCCATGAGCGAATCGTTATTGAAACGACAAATATTTAAGCTTCGTTTCATTCATCATTTATTTTGCCCCTTTAATTTTCTTTAACATGATATGATTTTGTCAAAATTTCTAATTGGTTATTCAGATTTAAAGATAAACATGTTCAGGGGCTACGTGTGTCAATCTCCTTTCTAAAAATAATTGCAATGAATTAGTAATGAATGAACTTTTGGATTAACTTTTAAAGAAGTTGACTGATATAAATTGATGAGCATCAGCTGGCATTGATCTTTGTCTGAGCAGACAAATATATGTAGACCTCAGCAAAAATTCAATTTCTTTCCAAATGGAGAAATGATATTCAAGCATGTGGAAATGGGATATGATCCAATAATACTTGAAAAAAAAATAAAAAAGGGGAACAGTATTTCTGATCAAGGAGCCTCATTTGATTACAGTGTGTGATTCATCAAAATCGGTAAATCTTTACCCTTCATGGTCATTGAACTAAATGCTTGTGCTATGAGAACTTGGAATTAGCATCACGAGGGTGTTTCATGAAAGTTGTCAGCCCTGAAATTAAATAGTAAGATTAGACAATACTAGTGAAATTCTTTGCTTTGATTGGCTGAGCACTGATCTCTCGTTGTTACTATGGTAATTGTTGGAGCTGACAATTTTCATGAAACCTCTCCGGTTCTTTGAGGAATCACTGTAACATAACCTGTAATTTAAAAATCAATCATTCAGCAGCATGTTCTAATGTTTTTTTTTTGGTAGAAACCTATTGAATTTGATTAAATTTGCTCTGATTCATAGAAATCAATAAGGCTAAGCCCCTCTTACAGGGAGCTTCCATCCGCTGGGACTATGGCTTCCCTTGCATTGGAAGAACTGTTCAGTGTGCTGCCTGTCCTTGGTCATCGCTTTTGTAACCTTGATCAGAATTGGTCACTCACCCACATTTGAAGGAAGTTGTTATGTTTAGGTACTTCCTAAGTCAATATTTGATAGAGGATTAGGTTAGTAATCCATGGATATGAAGGGGCTGCTTGCTGAGAATGTATCCTTGCCACTTTCATATTATAAGCATCACATAAACTCCTCTAGCTATTGAAGGATGAAGCACTTTGCTACATGTATAAAATGTTCTGTGTGTGGTCAGGAGATCTGCTGTGCAAATAATGTAGTCTTTGCGCAAACCCTGGTTTCACTGGAGAATATTTTCTGAACGCAGCCTAAAATCCCTGCCCTGCCAATGTCTTGTGTATAGAAAATTGAAGCAGCAGTTGTTGTTTTTGTAGTCTTATGTGAAGAGGGTAGGCCGCATGCAGACTGGTCTTTTCCCAGCTCTTTTTGGACTCTTATTATTATCATATTTCACCATTGCTGTTAGATTGAAAATCAGATTGGTATGACCTTGGGATCCAGACTCATCTTTACCCATTTAATAATGTCATTCTTATGTTTCAGAAAGCATGCACTGTATAAGTATTTTAGATTGTAATTTGTGATTTATTCAGCAAACTTTATTCATACAGTGTAGTTATGAACAATGAAGTCAACCTGAAGTCTCTAGATCTACAGAAAACTACCATAAGATTTTTAAAAGGGAGAATTTATGACTTTTTATTAAAATTTGAATTAATTAATTTGCTCTCGACTTTGCTTTGTTCCTGATGTACCCTAATTTACTTGTATTTTAGGCTATCTGGTGATGCAGGCACAATAAAAAAATCATGTTTTACTTCAGAATCGTTGGTATGAAAGTGATTTTCATGCAGGAACTGATACACTTAAACACAAAACATGATAGATAACCTTCTACATGTACCAGCAAATGAGGTTGTGATACCATCCTATAATTTAACCTAGAATAGGCGAAAGTCTGTTTTACTGGTGGACACTTGCAAATAACCTTGTCCAGTTGTTATCCATGATCTGTTTTATCTTTTCCTGTTAATTCTTTTTTTTAACCTGTATCCGTTTTGTTTCCCTTTCAATTTGTCACATCAAGGAAGCGATTTGTATGACCCACCAGTCCACAATATATCCTAGTCAAAGATATGATGGCATTGACCGAAAATATCTTATTGCAAAGCTGATAACATTTTTATAAACCACTTTATTATCATTTGTCCATATGATGACTCCACGTGCAAGCACACGATACAAGTTAAAGATGAAGCGAGCATTATGCATGTACCACTAGCAGGCATGAATCCAGGGGGGGGGAGGGTGCACCTTGTAAATTAGCCCCCCTACCAAAAAAGGGCGCACCCTGTAATTGCAAAATTAAAAGAAAGAGAAAAGAACTGTGGATATTATCATTAGACTCCACATACACGTACATGCCTGAACTCCTTGACACTTCATTTAATTTTTCATAATCAATAGGCTTAGTCCCCGGGGGGGGGGGGGGGGCACTCAGTATATTTGATCTGCTACAATTTTGGTGAAAAGCGGCCGTAGAGCGCTTTTCGACCATCGCCTAAGCGCGAGCGCACCCGGCGGAGGCCGCGCTAGCTGCGTCATGCACGATTGCCCGTTCCATAGGGATGCATGCGCACTCACAGAGATACGGAGATCCGTTCCGAGGACCCCCGTTTTCACAAACATTTGTAATTCCGAAGCCCGTTCAGAGGACCCTCCTTTTTACAATAAGCCCGCTCCAAGGCCCCCGTTTTTTGCCTCGCCCGCGGCACACCCCTACCACTTTTTTGGTCGAGTGCCCCCCCCCCCCCGGGGCTTAGTCATTTGTACCATGGACCTACTCGTACATGTAGGTCCATGTTTATACATGTATAGTTGTACTATAGAACTCCTCTGTGTTCTTTCCATGGACCTATTACGAATGGACATTCAACGAGAGCATTTTATGACCACCACCTGTTTCCAGCTGTCAAAATTGCTGTCTAACCCTTAACTTTCTCTTTACGCGGTTTTTACGACGACCGCCCGGGGCGATTGTTTACACAAGCTCCTTTCGGCCGATGATCGTCACCGATCGATCACTGGCCCTCTTTCGACCAAAGACGGTCATGTTGTAGCCCCGATTGCCAATAGGGAAAGTTCCTACATTACCTAGAATGCAATGCGCAATTCATATCCGGTTTTTCAGTACATTATTTTAGGCTGTCTATAATGTGCGATTGTCGTCTGTCCATCAAAAAAAATCCCGTTAAATTTCATCAATCCTGTGGAATTTTATGCCCAAATGAAAATCAACTTCTGACCGAAGGTAAGCGCTACTATCGACATCAATACTGTCCGAAAAAGATGAAATTTTAACGTTTTTCCGCAGATTTTTTCGTCAAATTTCAACTGCTGTTTTGCTGTAGATATACGGATCTGCAAGGTGATGTCAATGCATTTCATTTCCGGTTGTTAGCGATGTACGTAAAAAATACGTTTATGCACGCCTGTTTTCTTGTTTCTGCTATCATTTTCATAGCGCTAACGTTCGCTGCTGTGCGTTGCTTTTGATAAAGTGAACGAACAACATCGCAATGGGTAGGAGCAGCGTACAATTGATTTCCGCTGTCAATCAGTGAGAGCGTGTTTTACGACCGGCTTGATGGGTGTCAGCTGCCAGCGCTCTGTTTATAAAAGGATTAGCGGCGACGGTCTTTGGGTCAAAGGAGGGGATTCGTTGAATGTCCATTCGTAATAGGTCCATGGTTCTTTCAAAGGAAATGTTTTCTTGAGGCCCATGTTACGTGTCAGCCGAAGCAGAAGTAAATGGCAATCCCTACTGCCTGAGGAGAAATGAATCCATGTTTCTTCATGAATGCTTCATTTGTTTTACTCAGATTCACATGGTTTGATAAATGATCCCTTTCCTAATGACTTCCTGTGTGTTTGCAAGGTCATAAGGGAGGGAAACATAAATATTGCTAGAGTACCATGTTCAACCCTAGACCTAATTGCTCAAATGGTTTATCCATTTATTTGTTTATTTAAATTCTTTTTTTTTTCAAAGGAAAGCGTAGTAGGTCTGTTGAGTGTTGGCATTATTTATGTTCTGGTTTAGGAATGGGGAGTTCTTTTTATCCCTAGGTCAATCCATATCTTCTCAAGTTGTACATTTTACATCATGTAGCGTCTGCTTAATACAATATTTTACGGTTAAAATTCCTGGACGTGACATTACTTTATTATCATGTTTACATTCTGAAGTACCAAATCATGCACTCATAAAGTGCTGCCATGATCATGTCATATTGTTTATGTAGTTTGTTTATATTCTCCTTTTTTAATACAATCATGAACATAAAGTATAAGGGCTGCAGTGGTACAATGGAGAATTTTGATCATGTCTTTACTGAAATGTTTACAACTTAAAGGAGAATGAAACCCTTGAAACCAGCTGAATCCTTATCAAAGAGAAAAATCAAAGAAACATATTGTTGAAAGTTTGAGGAAGATTGAATGAATAATAAGAAAGTTATGAGCATTTGAATATTGAGATCACTAGTGCCATGTAGATCCTCCCATCGGCAATGCGACCAAGATCTGTGATATCAAACACGTACAACTCCCTCATTACTTTAGTACTTATTTCACTTATATTCTCACTTTTATAGAGTCTATCACAAGGTGAGGTGTTCTCTTTATGAGATGACAAGTACAGAGGTTTCACAACATTATATCATTGATGAATCGTTTGTCATATGATTAGAATGAGCAAAAAGAGATGTTTTGGGGTATATTTTCAGTGTCCAAATGGGAGAGTTGTATGTGTGTGACATCACAGATCTTGGTCGCATTGCCAATGGGAGGATCTCCATAGCATTAGTGATCTCGACATTCAAATGCCCATAACTCTTTTATTGCTAGTCCTATTTTACTCAAAGTTTTGTTGATCTTATTCTTTGATTTTTCTGCTTTCACAAAAGCTAACTTGCTCCAAGCGTTTCATTCTCCTTTAAGGGATTACGAACCATTGATATAGGCCGTACATGTATATAATAGGCCTATAAAATTCATTTTTTTATACAGGGCCCCCACCCCCCAGTATTACAATACAATTATTGACAGGGCTACCCTGTCTATATATAAGCCCGGGCAATAAAAATGTCATGATACAATGTAGTACAGGGAAGTTTACTTCTCAAATTTGATAAGCATTTCTGGCTGTAAGATAAAAGCTTGCAGCTATGATCTGTACAGTCCTATGAAAAAAAATGCCCCACAAAGGAAATATAGTGTAGCACTAGCAGTAAAAAATAAAGGAGAGCAAATACTGATGCAATACCAGGAAAATTATTCCCTGATGTAGTTGACTACATGTATCTGTCAGTTTGCAATCGATGGTCAGTTAGATATTAAACATGGAATAGAATTCAAGGCAAAAGGACCATTATTTTTTAAAACTGAAGAATTTCTTCATTTATTGTCAACAATGGGAATCCATCATATAGGCATAATGAATGAACACAGAGGTGAAACAAATTATATTTTCTTGTAACAAAAAAGCTGACTTTATGATTTTATTTTTTATTTCATTATTTATTCATTGTTTGGACAATCCCTGGATACTTTATGCTGGTACACTCACGACTACCCTTCAATTCTGTGCTTTATTCATATAGGCCTACACGATTATAAGTCCTACACGTAGATGAGGGTTTAAATGTACAGCTGTGTTATCAGTCATTGCTCGTAGAACTTTCCCTTCCTCATGGTACACATGAGTCATCCCTCCGGGTTAATTGGACACCCACAACTATCATCGTATTCTTGAGGAGATCTCACTCGACTTGTGCTTCACAAAAAGAAAAATACTCGAGAGTGGAAACTGGCTGACTTTCAAGGTGTTGGACCAGATACCCACCTGCCTTTGCAGCTCATATTAATTGAAATATCACCCTGTACATTGCAGGCAGAAATGTATCGTTCTAATTGCATGGCACCCTCATTTTAATTTGATATACTAAGTAAATATCTGCTTATGTAGTTATTATGACCATGTGATCAGAAAGGTACTCAATTCTGTTAGTGTTACTATTAATTTACTTTGCTTCTGTAATTCCTTTTCATAGCATTTGAAATGTGAGTCAATATTCTCTCCTCGATGCTTGAAAGTTGAAATCCTTGAGGATGCATTGAAACTGTAGCTGAAATAATAGTACGTTCATTAATAATAGCTAAAATGCCTGTTTGCTAAAAAGAGAAAATTAATTCCCCCTTGCAAAAAAAAAACAACGCTCTGACAAGAGTTTGGTCTTAAGATTTGAACAAAGAAGCCCGACAGTTAATTCAGGCAATTGATCATTATTGCAGGTCCATATTTAATGCTTTCCAATTTGACCATGAAGGTCTACATTATGTAAAAGGTGTCACGGAACAACTTGTAAAACTGATGTTCCCTTGTTATAAACTTGACTTTGATTCGTGGATCATGGTCTCAGACTGATTTTGATTATTATTATGTCCTCTTTTTTTTTCAGAGAAATCTGAATGAGATGCAAGCTTGTGTTGATAAAAACACATGTTTCAAATTAATCATAATCCAATGATTAAATCATTCCCAGTTGTAGCCGCTTCATGACTCACTCTTGCACCAGTTTAGCCCATGTCTTGTTGACGTGTTCTCTATCAGACGCTCACTGGATGTGGAATGCATTAACGCATGACAATGTTATATACAGTCATGCTGAGTGATATTTCAATAACATGTAATTAATATCATTATAACTGAAAACATACACCTCCCATACATCCCTTGTATGTTTACGAATGAAATTGATTACAGTCATATGCTGGACAGTGTGAGTGAGCTTGACTCCCAGATTGAGAATTATTAGAGCCGCTCTCGGTTAACATGTGTAAGTATTCAATTACACGCTGTACTATCAAGGATAAACAAAATGCCCCTGATCAATTTTCAGTGTCAGTTTCATTACATGTACTTGAATAGGACCTATGCAGTCTTGAAGATATAAATAGATGTTTTGGTATCTTTAAGTTCCTTGCATAAAATGATGTTTGAAATTGACTGCCCTTTTCTTCATTTGTGGAAGCTGTGACTCAACAATGCTGGTGACTGTAGGCATTCATAGTGGATGCCTATATAGGCCTATATTAGTATTCAATGAAAAGTGCAGCAAAGTGAAGTACATGTATGTTCAAAGAGAGTATAATTAATTGAAGACACTTCCTGGAATAGAATCCAATTTAAATTGTGTAAATTGGGTTATTAAAGGCTTTGACAACTTACGAAACTAAAGCAAAAGGGGCTACATGAACATTTAATAGGCCTGTTCATTAGAGGATAAAATCAACTCAAATGTAGAACACTAGATAATGCTAAGTACTGTACTATTTTTCAATGATATTAATTTTTTTTTTTAAATCAAAGAAACTGCAATCCATTCAGCACAATGTTTTTTTTAGCAACACCTTTCAAAATAGTTTGAATGACGGCAATTTCTTTTATAAGTCTGGTGAATGATATTACTCATCATAAAGAGTTATTTTTGTTAACGGTCAGGTGTTCCACCAATGATGCAGCAACCTCAGACTTAGCCAGCTGTACAGTACACCCCACAATTCATGTAGTGTGACTAGATTGGTGCTTGATAATAATAAACAAAACTCTCATCCACACATGAGTGTTCTGTTGTGAAACAAACATCCTGATTTAATTACAGTGGTACTTTGTTTTTCGTTATGTCATTAGCAAGAACGGGCATTAACTGTGATGCATTAATGCCGTTCTGGCACTTAACCAATCTTGATACCACAGTAAATGTGTGTTATTATAAAATGGAAGTTGTTCAGCAAAACAAAGACCAGGGCCTGTAACATAAAGCTTAGCGATTGACTGTGGCGCTGATTTCTACAAATGATTGCATTGATTATTGTTTACAATTAATCGTAAAAATCAGTCTGTGATCAATCACCATAAAGCTTGAGGCACACGTCCTAATGACTGATGTCAATATGGAAACTATGTTGTGGCTTTGCGTGTTTGTGGAAGGTGGTGTTAAATGAAACCATGAAAGAATGTCACATGATCCATATGCCATCCAGCACGAGGCATGTACCACAACACCGTCATTCCCCCAAAACAATGTAGTCTTTATGCTGAATGTAGCAGACATTTGCCATGTGCTGTGAAATCTTTTGATCCCCTTTCTCCCATGGACGTGTTTGCATGCGCATTGTCTGCCAAAGAGCGCAAGTTTACAGAAACCGTTATTGTAGGACCAACATGTATGAAAATGACCATTCTCATCCAATTATTAGTTTGTTGTCACCCGATGCACTTTGCTTCTGATCTCTCTTGATTGAATTCCTCAGTGCTTTTCATCACCCCCAAGCACCCAGTCTCCTGTACAAATCTCCACTGAATAGTCACCAGAACAAGTGGGTGGTGTCAGGAGTGGGATAGCTTGACCGTTTTGTGTTGTCCAGGTGACTAATCCATTGAAATTGACCAGTGGTCATTCATTTGTTCAAGTAGTAGCCATTGTATTTGAATGTGGTCATCACCATTCCTGGAATCAGGGTTATGGAATTAGTAAGACCCAACTATTTTAAAGTCCCATACTGTAGTTCTAGACAGGACTCAAATTCCCAGCTACACTTTAAATGTTGATTTTAAGCTGAAATTAAGCTGAAAAGCGTGAATTTCAGTTGACGGTGAAGATGAAGGGAAAATTATCTTTTGACCTTTGTATATACATGTACGAAGACAAAGTACACATTTACTTTTATTTCAACTGTGGTAGTATAGTAGGTCTGCATGCCTGATTAGGGGATGCAAAATATCATTTTATAGTCTTCATACTGAATATAATAAACATTTTCTAAATGAAGCAAAATATTATTTTGCTTCTGTTTAATCATCTCTTATCCAATTATTCTTAAATACAATTTTCTTTTTCATGATCATGAAGCATAAACCACGGAGTTCAGGTTGAAGCTTTGTTTTCACAATGTTGCTAGTAAATTAAATAAATCTTATTCAGAATTATGGAATAATTGTGGTCTGCAATATTTGTTTGACTTGGCAGCAGATGGCACTCTATCAATGGGTTTCTTATCCGCTTCTCTTAAAAGGAGCCAGGCAGTCAAATCCTTGAACAAGTTATTGTTGAATCATGCGAAAAGGTTTTATAACAATAAGACTATGCACTTTTTACACATTATGTAGACCTGTGTATTCATAAAGCAGTCTACCTTTTTCACAGGCCACAGACAAGGAAGTAATATTATTTTATGTCAAATAGGAACTTATAAATAGGATATAAATGCACATGCAAATAGAATAATGCACATCTGGTAGAAAAATGATAGAAGTCATATCCATACATCATCATGATCATTTTATGTATTTGTAATGATGAAAGGGCTTTTTAAGATCCAAGATTTGTTTGGATGAGTCCCTAATTGAGTTTTATCAAGTTTCTTTAAAAGAAAGAAAAGGAACGATAAGTTCTTGATTTTGGTACACAGGGAGACATATCATGTATCTTTTTGAAATAATTATCAATTCAATAATGTTTTTTTAAGTAGATGATTTCTTCCGCTGCCACAACAGCTTTTGAAATTATCAGTATTATCAGGAGGTTTTACTTACCCTTTTTGTCCAATTTTGCATAACATGTGTTTGAAACAGTGACTGACAATGAGACTTTAGGTGGTTTCAGACCGCCTCGAAGTTCGTCAGTTCCAGGTATTTTCTGATTGGGAAATTTACCCCGATCAGAAAATACCAGGTAATATTGGCAATGTGAAAGCAAATTACGCGTAATCTTCCAAAAAGAAAATACCCACTAAATAGTAGGTACTTGGCGAAATTACAAGAACTTTCGCGGGGATTTTTCCAAGGTCGCAGGTATTTTGGCAATGTGAAAGCAATTTACGGGAACTTTTAGCCTAGCGTGTAGTTGGGCGCGGGCGCCTTGTGTGGCTGTGATTTTGAATCTCGCGCCTTGCTTGCTTATCAGAACATAATGCGCATGCTCGTAACTTCAGGAACTTATTCTGTAGGATATGTTTCGGGGCGGTGTGAATGCAGGAATAATTAATGGGTATTTTTTGCCTAATAAAGTTCTCGTAATTTAACGGGGATTCTCATGATCGAGGCGGTTTGAAACCACCTAATGAATAGGCCTAAACTGCCTATGACCATTTCTACAAAGGAAATGGATATCAAATGCTGTAGGCCAAATGGGATAATATACCAGATTCATGAAAGCTCACAGCAACAAAATGTATGGTCCATGACTCTATGTATACATTATTTTCTTGAGTATTTTCTTGAAGGAGAAAACTCTTATGTTATTTAAATTTTTAATCATCTTCAACCATCTTAAAGTGTAATGAATTTTGAAGAATGTACCAGATTCATAAATGTTGGGAGTGACATCCCCTGTCATGTGTCAGTACGTGCATGGCCTGTGGCTTCTTTGTTTTATAGTGAAAAAAAAAACACCATGACTTTCATATTTTAATATCTAATTTTATTCTGCAAACTCCTTTCTTCCTTGACTCATTTCCTTTGCCAGAGTTCATCTTCTTCAGATTTTTTTTTATCTTGAACTTCCTCATGGCTTGTCAAACCTTTGCTTGTTGTCCCTTAATTCTCCCTGGTCTCATATCAGTGACAGAACAAATTTGTACACATCAAGAATATATGACTGCTATATTAATGTTAAGGTAAACCTGCGTTTAAGTCAAGCTTGTGTAGGCCGAATATTTGCCCAAGTGGAATCCTCTCAGTCATTGTGTCTGTATTTTGAGACTATGGACCATGTAGTGACTGAATAGGGTCCACGGGTTCAAGTTTGTTTTGACCCAACAATTCATTCCTACGATTGTTACATGACGACTGTCGATCACTCTGCATGGGCATAGAAGATGTTTATTTTCTTTACTCACATTCACAATATGAGAATGTTTGTACCAAATATTCAGCCAGGGAAATCTGGCTTTCATTTTCTTTGTTCCTACAAGTAGAATGTTTCTTCTTGATTTGAAGTTATGATATCTTGTCACAAGTTTTGTTGTGTTGGTGACCAAATAAAAGTCTACTACATTCCACTGATTTTTTTTTATTAAAGAAAAAAAAATGCTGTTGGCTCTCCTGCTTTAAATATGCCATGGTTGATGTTTAAACCATCATTATGAATTGTGACAAGAATCTAATCTGGGCCCTGTTATACAAAGGTTTATAATTGATCACAAACTAGAAACAGTTAATCAATATCATTGATGTTTGTTAGTCATACCTATTATCAAACAATCAAAAACATGTTTGAAACATGAAATGGATTGCAAATATTTGTGTTACTTGATCTACAATTGCAGATCATCCTTATACCCTGAACTTGTATCAAGTTTGCTTTGTTATCAGCCAAGCCAGAGATATTGATATGATATCATAAATATTAAGCAGTATTGTCTTTGGATTTTATTCAATCTTGTTCCCTGTCCATAATTGGGGTCATGCATAGATTTTGTGCGTAGATCAATTTGTAGTTTGAATTCCATTATCTTTCTCATATATATGGGCTCAAAGTTTGTTATGTATAAAGATTTAGATCAAGTCATTGATTTTATTTTCCAATCAGACAGTAATCGTTATCTTACGGTCTATAAAGGGTTTTTATACAGACTGATATTATTATTGAAATGATTGTTTCTCTTTCCATGCTTTGTGTTGTCTGTTCCACAGGCCATATATTATTTGATATGTATAGGACAACCATGACCTACTAGTCGATGGTACAATGTAGGCTGTAGCTGCATGTTTTTCCTTCGATCTATAGTGTAGGAAAAAGTATTTGAAGTTAATGATACAGTGTACATGGACAATATGATTTTTTCCTTCATTGTTTCATTAGGCATAATATAGGAAAGAGTATTTGATATTGAATTTTGATAAATTTATTAATACTTATTTTCTTTATTTTTTTTCTTCATATCTTTCTTACAGGGCATAGAGTACTTGATACAGAACAACCTTCTGAAGGAGACACCGGAGGAGGTTGCACAGTTCCTTTACAAAGGAGAAGGTCTGAATAAAACAGCGATAGGAGACTACTTAGGAGAAAGGTTTGTATATATGCGTATTATATCTATCATCTATGCCACACCCACTCTCTTGTTCATTCTGAAAAATTCTATAAAATTTTGTCTTTAAAGTGTACATACTGCTTTGAAAATAACTATTAACCCTTTTGGGGTTTATCAAAATAGAGAAGAGTGAGTGAAATGCTAAAACAAGTGATGGGTACTCGTACATGTATGTATCAAATTTACCAAAAAATAAACGATGAGCCTTGACCCCTGAAATAAATGCCCACGTTGGACTGAATTTTCTTCCAGCATGAATATACACTGTAAAAGGCGAACTTGGTAAATGGTAATGATAATGTGTGAAGGCGTCCTAGTCTAGTGGTCAAGACTGATTCAATCTGAGGGACGTGGGTTCGATTCCCAGCTGTAGTGTGTTTTCCTTCAGCAAGAAATTTACCCACGTTTTGCTGCACTTGACCCAGGTGAGGTAAATGGGTACTGGCAGGAAGTACTTCCTCAAAAAGCTTTGAGCACCTAACAAGGTGGATACGTATGCTATACAAATCCTATTTTATTTATTATTATAATGGGCTGTGTTCTTGCCATCCCCCATCTTATGTAATAGAGAAATCCTTAGAAATCTTTGGTCAATTATGCTTGCTTGAGTAGGCCTACATTTTGCTAACTCACTGAAATATGATTTTTTACCAGTCAAAAGTACAGAGACTCAATGCTAATGCAATCAAGTTGGTCTCTCTTTATTTACCATGCATTTTTCTTTCCCAACCTTATTGAGTCATTGTTGTTTGTAGGTGCTTGTCTGTATTTCCCATAGCAATTTGCAGTTCATGGGTATTTTATTCACCAGTAAATTGTCCAAGTAGATCAACAGAACCTATGTTTTCAAAGTCCAAGTAAACAAGCACAAATTTTTGGCCGATTCAAACAGATGTGACCATGACTGAACAAATAGCACAATTTGTGCTGATCTGTTTTATTCATGTGTCAATGATATTCAGTGCTTCTGTTCCTAGCAATGACAAATGTAAATACATAAAGTTATTCTTTTTTATTGCTACAACAGTATTGTTAGGTAAACACATTTCAGTAACATGTTTTAAGAGTACACATACCCTCTTCACACTGGCCACAAACACCGCTACAGTACTGGGACTGTCCCGAGACTGTATCGGTGTTGCCTACAGTGTGAATTCTCGGACCCGCGATAAACTAGCCCAGGATCACCTCGCCTCGCAATAACTCTGCAACAAACTATCGCTACTCGTTAGGCAAGTCATAGTGATAGCAGCGGGACAGCTCTGCGACTGTCGCGGTATTCGTTCAGTGCGAAGGCGCACTGCTACAACATCGGGATAAACCACTTGTGATATGTTTACTATAATGTGGGGCATCATCTAGTGGTTATGACTCTTGTCTTTCAATCTGAAGGACATGGGAGGGGTGGTGGTCAGAACCCCTGAAGCTTGAATGTGAGGCCTTGTGTATATATATATGCCCCAAATCGGCTCTTATGTTGACATCTTGACTTCTCATTCATCACAAATTAGGA
Organism: Lytechinus pictus; assembly: GCF_037042905.1. NCBI lineage: Eukaryota > Metazoa > Echinodermata > Echinoidea > Temnopleuroida > Toxopneustidae > Lytechinus > Lytechinus pictus. The sequence continues at coordinate 33,671,080 of NC_087254.1, read as the reverse complement.
AATAGTTGAAAATATTTCAATTCCTTTATGTATTTTTCTGTAGAGGCTTGCATGCACCACATTGCAATGCCTGATGCACCACGGTTGGTGTGTACACGGTTAATTGAAAACCTCTGGCTTAAATTTTGTAAGGTTGACTGTGAAGTTGACTGTACTCTTGAACTCCAAAGATTGACCCTCACAAGCTTTTGTGTCTGTATACTATTCCTTTAGGAATGCTATGGTTCTTGGGATGCATATGGTAGTGTAGGGTAAATGAGGAGGGGTCAAGTTCTATTAATGACTGTATAACATGTCAAACTACTCAGAGATGTCAGCTGCAAGAGACAGGTTTCTGTTCGGCAAACTGCTTTGAAGCAAAGTCATGCCTGTTGAAAGCATGTTTAAATGATAATTAGTTGGGATACAAAGGTTGAGGGAGGAACCACTCCACTGTTTAGGTGTATACATGTGCAACCATCCCCCCCCCCCCCCCCCCCATTTAAAAAAAAAAGAAGATAAATAATGAATAAAAAAGAAAACAAAAAACTAAAATAGAAAATAAAAGAAAGAAATAATAATAAAAAAAAAACAAATGTAAAGGAAATAGATAATAGAAATTGAAAAAAAGTGGTTTGCATGTAGTAATTGAGTAAATGCATATTTTGCTAGTAAAAACCTGATATTTAGGGACACTGTAATCCAGAAAATTGTAAAGGTATGTTGTTCATTGTTATTACAACAGATGTCCCCCTTAAAATTCAATATTATTGTATAAAGAAAATAGGTCCAATAAAATCTAAGGGATTTTTTGTATTGTTTCAATAAGAAATATAAAATATGAAATTAACTGAGAGAAAAAAATAAGAGATAAAAGGATGTAAAATTACCTAATTATGAAATTGTCCCTAATGATGTAATATACTCAATGGGCTTCACTATTTTAATTACCCTTGAATTCCTTGACCTACGCATATCATAAAGTTTGACTGTGAAAGTGAAATGAGGCTTGTCATTTCCTTGGGGATTTTTCTACAAAAATTAATGGATACTTGTAAATAAATAAACAAAGCAGAAAATAAGATGTCCTGTTATGGTTCCAAATGAAAGAGAAATACAACATTTTCACTTAAAAGGTAGGCCTATACAGAAAGTAATTCTACCAGGAGAGATAATGTGTGTCGAGTATTAATCAGCATTTTTTCGTAAAACTGTGTATGGTAGTGATGAAGCGAAAGGCAGACAAGGATATTTATCCCCTGGGAGGAAGAGATACAAGCCAAATCACATCAATTTCTTTGACCCTACAACCGGAGCTGTAATTAAATTCTGTCGTTGGGTGGATAGGTTTTCCCTGTGACCGGCATGTAGATACACCTCTTTTAACTCCATCTCCTTCCCATCATGCCTCAGTCCAATAGCAGGAGTACATCTACGATTTTTGGGGGTGGACATTATAATGTGATCAACATTGTTCACATATTTTGGATCACATCAATTGTATATCATATCTCAGTACGTATCTGAATGATGTAAATTTGTGAAATGGTACAAACGAGAAAATGGATACTTTTTCCCCCTTGTAATGTTGGCCCCTAATGTTATAATTTGTAAATGACGTTCAGAAAGGTGTAACTCGTTGGTATGAAATCAACTAGTATGTTTCGTCTAGATCATAGAAGCAGTTTTATAGTGGAATTTATGATTTTCTTTTTATTATCGATTCTATTCATGTGAAAATTATAATACACAGTAAATAAAGAGAGATTAGTGTGCTCTTTTGCAACGTTTGCAGGATTTTAAAAATGTGTACTTCAGGGCATTTCGCCCCCTTTCTTCATATTATACATTTTCGTGGTACAATTACCTCGATATAGTGTTTAATGTATTGCTGCAAACAAAATTAGAATTCGATTGAGGAGTTTGCCTGCAGTATAAACAGGAAGAAGAAGAATTCCCCAGAATCAATGAATTCCAGTAAAACTTATATTATAGCCATAGTTGTGTCTGACACTTGACACCCGGCTGTAGACACCAGCCTCAAGACTATAGTACATTTATATTATTCTTATTGTAGTTTGTATTTAATGAATTTAATTACCCCCCACCCTCTCCCACATGAAGAAATCATAATGACACACTGACACTGACAATGCAATAGACAAAGACAATGTATACTATCTAACATTGTTTCTATGTTGCTTACTCCTTGAGGCTCAGATATGAAATAATATATACTTTCCGTGGTTGAGCGTGCTTTGGTTAGGACCATTGAAAATGTGATGTATGTTCATCTCCCCTTGTTAGAGCTGTAATTGTATACTCGGTGTGTCAATTTCACTATAATCTAGGACAATGTACCCCCAGGGGCTTACTGAAGCTCAACCTTAATAAAAAAAAAAGGAAAATTGTCACTCCCCAAGTAAATATCTTTTCTCCAGTAGTTCCACGTATCAAATTATTTTGTTACACGAAGGCTTACTAAATATTTCATTTATGATGCAAGTGTGAACCTATTTTTCACATAGAATTGAATGGTCCAGGATATGGATATTTCTTATATGGTAATTAGGCCCATGCCTTAAAAAGATGTGTCATCATTTAAAGGAATTACAAAATTTATCATTTACAGTAATTACAATAGTTATCATTTATAGCTATTACAATAATAATAATACCAACATGCTTATATAGAAACATATCACTGCCAAATGCGTCCCTATGCGCTTCATTGGATATTATTACCCTGGCTTTAGCCCGCAGCCTTTTACAACGTGGTGGCATTTCAAGGAATAAATTCCTGCCAGGTACCCATTTACCTCACCTGGGTCGAGTGCAGCACAATGTGGATAAATTTCTTGGAAATTACGCCATGGCTGGGATTCGAACCCACGACCCTCTGTTTCATAGTCCGAAGATTAATCCACTGGGCCACAATGCTCCACTCTAATAGTCACATTATTATATTATATTATATTTAGTTGGTGATATTCACAGATTTGCTAATTTCTCTATTAAAGGTTCAAAGTAATCTCTTTTTTTTTGGGGGGGTGGGTACTCCCTGATTTTTTGAGGTGTGAGGCCCAGACATAGTACCCGTCACCTAACTTTAGGGGCTAATTTTGAAAAAATGTAGACATGTTAAATTGTGGGCATATGTAAAAGTACCCCCCCCCCCCCCATAAAAAGCTGATATTTATTTTATCTGTGGTATGATATGGATATATTTCTTTTAGTCTTGAGAGTGAACTGTTACATTTCTTTCATGTTTATTTTTAAACTCTGTTCTTTTTCTTTCACAGGAAAGACTTCAATATAGAGGTACTGGAATCGTTTGTAGCTCTCCATGAGTTTAAAGACATGATCCTCGTACAGGCACTAAGGTAAATAGCAATAATCAAACCATAATAAAGTCTCAAAACATCAGAAATATAAACTTACTGATATGATATATGATGGGCAATATCAGGCTTAGAATTGGCCAAGTCAACCCCATCAAAAAAGTTGATTTGAATGGAGACAAATCAATCATATATGCATTATGCTGAAATTTTCATAAAAATTGGATGTAAAATAAGAAAGTTATGATATCTCCAAGTTTTCCTTTTCTATACACATTGAAAGACGTCTTGACATTTCATGACATTTCCGAGGTGGAATAAATTCCTCGTCAGTATATTACGTTATAGTTCACTTTGAATTCTGTCATACATGTACACGTGTTTATCAATTTACAATTACAAGCAGGAAATCACCCTAATGTACAGACAAGAAGTCATCATTAGAGTGTTGGATATTTGTACACACACATCACATAAATGCTCATTGCATTAAAATGTATTGGACTCGTCTCGGCAATGTTATTTTACATTTTATAATGAAGTATTTCAGTCCATATGGTATCTGTCAAGTGCAGACGATCAATACTCGAGAATGATAGAATGCAGAAATCCACTGGGGGATATTGTACACATGCAGAATTTATTATGAAGTTGAATGCAAGATGCAGCACCCAGCCAGACAGCAATCATTATTATTTGTAAAATATGTCTGTAACAACCTCAGTGGAATAGTGCCAATGCATATTCTTTGTATCAGAAGTGGAATGTATCTGGGTATCTTTTTACAACATTTTGGATGTCACATTTATTCCCATAGAAAGCAAAGGGGAGTACAACGAAAATAAGTCCAGGTTACTTTTTTTTCCTTTTGATGAACTATTACAGGGGTTATGTTATGAATAATAAATTGCAGACAAATAATATGATGCAAACAAAATATTTTAAGAACAGCCATCATTGTTGATCTGTATTATCTAGGCCTCAATAGGGTCCTAAATTTTACGAGAAGTCACGGTATGTCTTGTTTTCTCAATTTCATGCTCTCAGGCCCCCCCCCCCCCCAAAAAAAAAAAAAAAAAAAAGTTAGTAATATATCAACCAACTCAACTAATTTCCTTTTCAATATAACCTTTCAACTATGATGGGGGGGGGGTCATCTGAAGTAAATTAAAAATTTTATCATTGTATTTTAATAGTCACAACAGGGAAAATGTTTTGTCTGTTACTCTGGGGTCCCGTTTGGGGTAGTATCATGTGACTTCTCTGTACCTCAAAGCACTCTTATACATGCTCATTCAGCCAATCAAATATTGGCAAATTGGCATCGTTCCTAAAGAACCTTAAAACCCATCACCCAAATGAGGTGATTTAGGAACATTTTTGTGCAATATGATATTCATCAGTTATGCCTGGCAAGGGCTTGATGTCTTGTTTTGGCCTTGATAATGGGAGATGGTCGTGTCTGATATGAGATCGTTATTGCCCCAGCTGTCTGAGTATTTGATGAAAATGATCTTTATAGATGATATCCCTCACCATCAATAGGTCAAAATTATGAAGTTACCCTGCATTCAAGCTCATCATGACGTTCATGTATACGCAATACATTACTTTTTTTTTTTTTTTTTATACTTGTAGACTTAAGTTAAAGTGAAAATTGACTTTAGTTGATATGTTTCAATGTTGAATCATGTCTGAAATTCTATGGGAAGAAGAAAGGGGAATGGATTTTTTGTAGCAGGAAAAGTTGGCTGTTTCCTGTATTATCAGGCTGGAAATTCAATTAACATTACAAGATTTCCTTCAAATATATATGCTTCATGAACATTAGGCAATTAATTGTAAAAAAGATAAAGTCAGTAATTATAAAACATATGTATATGTATATTTTAAAAATGATGTTATTGTTTGTTGATGTGTACGGTACCTTAAAATGTATTCTGAGTACATTGCTTTTCTTCTTGATCAATTAAGAGTATTTTGTGTATTTCTTTGTGTATTTTCAGGCAATTCCTGTGGAGTTTTCGTCTGCCTGGGGAAGCTCAGAAGATTGATCGTATGATGGAATGCTTTGCAAAGCGTTACTGTGAAACCAACCCTGGGGTCTTTGAATCAACAGGTATACACCTATTTTTCAAAATAGTATGTCTCACATCTTAGAAGAAAATGATGGGGGTGTCCAATCTCAAAAACAACCTTCCCTGTTTAACATGTGAAAAAAAAGATAACCACCCCCCTCCCAAATAAAAAAAATAAAAGAAATCAAAATTTATTTGAAAATTCACCAAAAAGCCTCAAGAAAAAAATAAGAGCACCCATAAAATGCCATTGGTCTAAATCCAAAATGAAATATTGGATACTCTACAAAACTTTGAAATTATAGCCATCTTGTGTCAAAAAGATATTTTTTCCTGGTTTTACTTTCCATAACATGTCAATGTTGCTGTGGATGTAAGCTGCCAACACTTGATTGAGAATGTAAGAAATAATTAGCGACTATACCACAACACATATACTTTGATTGCTATAAGTTGTAAGACTGAAGGTTCAATAACAGTATTGTGAATGGTTACCCTTTCTCTCCCTTTCATCCAGATACATGCTATGTGTTATCGTTTGCCATCATCATGTTGAACACCAGTCTACACAACCCTAATGTCAAGGACAAACCCACACTAGAAAGGTTTATCCACATGAACAGAGGGATTAATGAGGGAGGTGATTTACCTGAAGAACTTCTCAAGGTATTTATTGACTTTAATCCCAGTAGAATTACTTATGGGAATGAATTCTCTAGATTCGCCGCAGGCTCTATTCTTTCTCAATTCATATACTATTTTCAAACGTAGACTTCGAGCTGCCGTATGTTGTTTTGTTTTAATAAATAACATTTTACTACTACTACTTTATTAGACTAAGTTATTACAGCTGGTCTGTGCTAGCCTTTGTGCTACTGTGTTATCTATCTATCTATCTGTCTATTAATTTTCTCTTAATCTACCTATATATCTGTCTATCTATCTGTCTGTCTGTCCTTGTGTCTTTCCTTCCCCTTTTCCCACCCCACTTGGCAATCCTGTATCCTATGAATAATCCTTGACTATAGTATGATCTCTCTCACTTCTCTCGAAGTATTCATGACACCTTGGTTTTCTTCCAAAATGCAAGATTTTGACCCAATTAGTCTTTCTTGGCCCATGATTCTGTCAAAGATTTCTCAGATATAGAACCTTAAAGGGGGAAATCTTTGTTCCTTTTCTTGCGATGACTGCTCTACTACATCTGTTACATGTATTGAACAGAACCTACCTTGAGATCCAGGTAAAGACTGAACCTGATTTATTTTTAATTGATGCATTGTTTTAATGAAAATGATTCTTGAAAAGTCAAATACAACTGCATTTTAATGGAATCGGATAGGCCCTGACGGTGAGACATATTAGATCATTAGACATTGATCCTCAAAATCTGTCTACGTATTCTGGCATAAAAAAATTACTTCAGTAGGAAGTTGCACTGACATTAAAATAGAATTGACATTTTATAGCACTCACCTGTGACCTTTACTGTGACGATATATACACAGGTAAATTAACGATTACAATGCTTCGAGACATCTGGTAAAATGCTCAAAGATAGAGCAATTGAAGTGAATTGATTGCCTTCCGATTTCTGATTTATTCAAAACCACATCCTTCCTTGTAATGTTTATCATGAAAGGGAAAAAGTTTGGCACAAACCCGCGCTTGAATGTGTTATCGTTGGAACTGGGATTTAAAGTGTGATATCCTGATTTTTATCTGAGACAGTCCATTTATTGACTGGGGAAGGGTGGGTATTTCTATTGAGGGATCAGACCATTATAAAATCACATGGTTACAGAATATTGTCTCAATGTAGTGGCCCTCTTATTTAACAAAACTCACTTTCTGAAATATTACAAAATCAACCCTTTAGAAAGTTCATTTGTCTTGTAATTCTTAAGTATTATGTTCCGTAAGTTGAATTTTCCTCTCTCACCCAAAATCAAACTTTTATCATAAGATTCTCTTCATATAGACCACTTATCTATCAAAACCACTTTTCCTGTGGTTTTTTTTTAGCATGTTTCTCAACAATTTGGTTTCTTGTGATAGAGTTTTAGTTGATGTGTTATGTAAGATATAGTGAAAGTATATAATTCAGGAGATTTCAACCAAATATTACAGCAAAGTTCTAAAACTTATTTATCACATGCACACCTTAGTTGAAATGAACATCCCTTTTTCTAATAATAGATCGTACCTTGGGCTATGTCTGAGGAGCACAGGTGGGGGAAACCACTTTGGCACAGAGGGATGTCCACACCATCCTGTGGGATTGTAATCATTTTCTTCAAAGGTGTATTGTCTAGTTTTTCCCTGGGACACCTCTGGTCTCTGCTACTTCCTTTGTGAAACCAAGGATGGAAATGAGAGCCAGTCTTTGTAGCTAGGTGTAACACTAAAACAGCGGACAAGAATAAACCCCTTTCACCTACTTTACCTTCTCTTCTTAGTCTTCCCTCTCTCATCTTTTCTCTTATGCCTATGCCTATCGAGTATCTATGATTGTTGTTGGGTTATTTAAAATTAAAGTTATGGCAATGGTGGCAACCCTACATTTCATTGAAAACATATAATTCCTGTAGAGAACCCTTGGTAGGCCAAAGATGGTTGCCACTTGAAAAGCCCCTGAAAAAGTAACATTTTCTGAACTGTCCGAAAAATTATGAAATTTGAGATCCAAGGTTTCAACAGCCCACTGGTGATGTGTAATTACCAAAAAGTGATGTAGAAGGCTGTTTTAGGTGTTTCCATTTGATCCAAGTTCAGCAGACCTTGATAGACTTCATGAACCGAGTCACCAGGGATATCCGTTGGTGGTAATTGTTGCTATGTGTAGGTCATGACCAGGGTTGCAGAGAGAAAGCCTACCCTTCATTTTTCCTGAAACTGGTCAACATCTGGATCCTGTGTTAGACAAAGCCTTGTAATTGATCATGGGACATATTTTAACAATTGATTGCATTGACTATAATGTACAATCAATCATAAAAATCAAACATACCATCAATTTCTATGTTTTGTGCTATCGGACCCTGGTCCTCCACTGCCACTTCCCATTTCCAGTACAAATGATTTCATTCCACAACCATGGGGTTCAAATTTTTTTGTATCTCTTTCTTTCTTCCGCACCGTCTTGTCTTCTTGCAGAGCTTATATGAGAGCATAAAAAACGAACCTTTCAAGATCCCGGAGGATGATGGGAACGATTTGACGCACACCTTCTTCAATCCCGACAAAGAGGGCTGGTTAATGAAGCAAGGTAAGTTTTCTGTCTTGTTTTCAGACATAATGTCTAGGATTTTTTTTTTGAGAGGTTCACTCCAGGATTCAATTACTCTCTCATGAAACGTATGTTGTCTTTATATATTTTAATGCTTTAAACCTTTAAACATTTCATCATTTATTTAAAACACCATTTGATTTTTCATTTTTTGTTCAGTGACACCACATTGTCAATTTATTTCCCAAGATATTTATCTTTCTATGAAGAGTTATCCAATATATACTTTATTTATATAGACAAATTGCATGATTTTTGTTAATTATTCAGATATATGTTATTTGATAATCTCATTAACTATATAACAAAATGTGAGAAAATATATTAGCATTGCCACACATATTGCTTCAGAAATAAGCTTACATATGTTATTGCCTTGATACATGTTATAATTATTCACTAAATCTTTATAATCAGTCTTTGCCAAAGAGTTCAATTATATTGCACCTGTGAGCTTTTGATATGATATTAGCTACTTCAAAATTTGTATGGAGAGGATAGACAAACCATAAATCAGCTTTAATCATAATTTATAGATATGTAGAACGGTTGCAATGATTCCTACTAACATACTAAATCATATTTATCATTTTAACATTTGATTTCAGTATAGAAATTCATCCTATAAATTATATGTATAGATACAAATTGTGTTTCATATTGTGATTTCTATAATTGTGAGTTTTCAAAAATGTACTTGATGTGATCCTAAACTCCTAAAATAATTATTTTTATTTCTTTTCTTTCAAATTGTGAGAAAAATAAAAAGCCATGATGCTAATGAAGTGTGTGCAAAGGCTACTATTATGAATGTATTATTTGGAAATATGAAATTTTACAATCAGCTTCAGTGGAATGGGTTTGGAAAAATATAAAGAAAATGCATACAGTCAATCCATAACAAACATGTGTGGCAGAAATTTCCCATGTTTTATATGGATCGAGCTTAAAAAAACAATAGAGAAGAAGAATAGTTGTTTCTAAAAAGGGTTTGTTTTTCCACAGCATGTTTTAACTTTAAAACTAACAACAAATCACATTTTGAGGAGATTTTAGGGAAGTCGTGTTTAAAAGAAGAAAGAAAGAAATGCAAGAGCATGCCAGTTACAAAATTGGCAACTCTTTCCGGTCTAGAGCATTGTTCTTGAAAGCTCTCACTTCCGCACTTCCTTGTTCTTGAAAGCTCGCTTCCTGACAGAATCAATAGTCATGATGTGGGTGGGGGGGGGGGGGGGTTAGAGGATAAATTTTGACACCTAGTAAAATACATCATTGGTCACCTAAAATAGATTAATGAAATTAAGAATGTAGAATCTCGGTAAAAATCAAGTTGCTTTGAATAGAATTCATCATAATTTCTTTGTCACATATATAATGCTATTGCCTTTTTACTAGCTAATGCACTATATGGAAGCATACATAAAGATATTAACTGCACAGGAAGAATGAATGTGTTATTTGTGGTTCGATTTTTAATTCAGTTGGTCAAAAATTTGCAATGCTAGCATTATATCGTGTGCAATGCTGTGCAGTGTATTATACAAAGTACTGGCATACTCTAATATGCAAGCAACCAGCCCTGAATTTAATACCGTTTGGGTTCTATAAGTTCTCAATAAGTAACTTTTCATCAGTAATTCTCTTCTCATTCTTCTAAATGTTGCATGAGACAGTTCACTTAAGTTATTAGACTAGAGAAGTATTCTAACATATTTTCTGGCATTTTAGAATCTGTATCATTAAAAGATCATTTTCAAAGTCAAACATAGTTTGTTTCTGTTGCATGGAAAAACTATTGATGTTTTCAAATCAATTTCATTTTCTGGTGATCATTAAAAGATATTAAATTTTGAGAAGAAAATCATTACAGATCGTTATTTAGATTATCTAATTTATTCATTTCCCCCTTATTTCTGAATTTTCAAGGTTTATTTTCTTAACATTTGTAATCATTCATTCATAACATTTTGGTTTTCATGAATTATTTTCCTGATAGTCCCAATAGTTGAAAAATAATATTATTTATTTTTAACCAAATTAATTGAGTGTGAATATTTTTTTCCTTTGTTTCTTCAAGCGGAAGTTGATTTAATAGCGTTTGATTAAAGCTGGTCTGATGATTATTTTAGGAAATATTTAAATTTTTCAAATTCATCATTCACCAATAATGTATTTTCCCCATCTCCTTTCTATACTTGATTCTCATTATGTTTTTTTCTACTTATCCGTTGCCTGCCTGCGACTCACATGCATACCTACACACATTTGCATGTGTGGTGACTCCATGTCCTAAATTTTTTGGGTGCGGTGTGACAATCTGTAGGAGGTCAGTGCATATTACCCACAATGCCGTTCCTTCCACGGCTTGTGATTTATCTTCCTCTCTTTCTTCCTCTTTCTGTTTTTTGGCGGAGAATTTTGATGATATCGTGACTTGCAACGTGTTCTTGTTTGTATTTTTATTTGTTGGGTGCAAAGGTGCATGTTATTCATTATTCTTGTTCTTATTCCAAATCTCTTTGCCTTTGTGTTTTCATGTACTAATTTTTTAAATGCGTGCTTTGAAACTCACTGTCGAAACGTTTGCTCTTTAATTTGAAAAAAGAAGGAAAATGCTCTTGCCTGTACCTGAAAAGTTGTTTTGTTTCAGATGTTTCAACCTTAATTAAGTCACATTGTTTTCATTTCACTTATTTGTTTTGTTTTCTCACCTTTTTGTTTCCCATCGTCACCTTCCACTACATTTCTTTTCAACAAATAATTAAATAGAATATAATGAAAATCATCATTTTCTGCTTCACACCTACTTTTGGTTTTCTATGATTTCTGGGTGCATGTTGTGATTTAACATAGTGGTGATTGGATTTAACCTTAAATCATTTCTGCAACTGCATCTTTATGATTTCTCTTCATCTAATTTTTATTTATTTGATGCTCAGAAGATTAATCAACATCATTGAGACTTAAAATAGTTTTAAGGTTATTGTCAACTTTGTCACTTACATGTAGAAATATCAATTGAAAGCTGTAGTCGAGTTGCTCTTAGCATAGTCCAAGCTTAAATGATGTTCATTGTCATATTGAAAATAAAATGCTAGCCATTTCTACTTTTCATGTATTATTAACATCTGTAGTTTGATGTAATGGTGTTTTCATTTGTCTATTGAAAATGGTTTTGAATCTGTTCACAAAAGCTCTTCTAATAGATGAGGTGTATAAAATCATGAATTTTTTTTTCAAAGTTACATACGTTACGGTTGAATTAAAAAAAGTATCCTTGAAAAGTGGATCTGATTATTAACTTTGACTGAATGTAAATAAGAAGAACAGTACATGACGAAGGAATTGTTAATTTTTATCATGATCAAATTTGTTAAACAATAGAATTTAACTTAAATGTATTTTATGTAGATATTCAATTCTATGGTTCAAGCTAAAAAGCTTGGCTGGCTTGCAATGTTTCTTTCGTAAAATACCATGATCATTGCCAACCAGACTACATGGAATATTTTTTGCTATCAATCGTCACGACAATCACAAGACAGTTTCATCAATGACGTCATACCCATCTTGTTTCCTGCTCTTAATCCCAGCCAAATTTCAAACAGAAAAAAACAAAGCAGATGTTCTAATGACAAAGTCAATGATGGATGTGAAAAAATGTCAGTAGGCCTGTTCATTGGTGTCCATCTTGCAAACCTAAAAGAAATGTAGCGCTGCGAGGAGGATTTTTCACACCCTCCCTGTCATGAAAATACCTGTAAATTCAACATTTGTTGTCATCAGACAAGTTGTCAGATCGGACAATTTCCTTGGTTTTTGATTGGTTGAGAAGCACTGTCTTTATGTTTTTAAATGTCTTAACTTTCAGATAAAACAGACTTTGTTGGATCAGACGTCCAACAAGCCCTTTTATGAAACGCTCACCTCTATACCCCCCCCCCCCACCTAAAAAAAAATTATTTAGCGCTTCTTATTTTCAGTTCATTTTCCGGAAAAAATTGGGTGGCTGTCTTTACTTATTGTTAGGTCTTTAGTTGCTTTCCCACCCCTTCTTGTTTCATGTTGAAATACAATGAATACCCAGTGTTAATTAAATGAAAAAAAAAAATGAAATAGAGTCCACAAGTAATAAGCAAAGCTACCGTGGTATTCAGATCCTTAAATTTGACATCTAAATCACCTGAAGTACTTTGTAACAGTTAAAAGGGAATCCGATCTTGGGTGTTCCTTGTATGAAATCTACGGGTAATATCCTAATTCTGATTTATGAATGTATCATGAAACTGTTCTAGCTATAGGATTAGTGAACCGATACTGCCAGTAATTCGTTGCTACAACCAGAAAAGACCCCACTCGAGTTCACCAGTGGGTGAAGTGACTTTTCTTTGAGGAGGTATGATGTCGTAAAAATCTTGAGTAGATTGTTGACAATCTCTAATTTCCACCGATAATGTTCACTGGTAAATAACAAATTCTGTCAGGGCTCATCAGAATTTGATTTGGTAAAATTGATTTTAGGCACTAGCATTTGATTTATGCCTGTGTAGTTTATAATTGATTAATGTATAAAACTTGTATTATGATAAATGGGGATTAATGTCTGTGATTGTGTAACTGGATATTGGCAAATTTACTATCTGATTACAGACAGTAGTGAGTTATTATTGTATCTGCTTGCAAACTTCGCTTATACTTATGATCTGATTTGTCTTAATTATTTGTTTTATCATTCTATGATCTGGTAATAAAATAAAAACATGGAATTTGTCAATATTTACGTCATACTTGTTTATAGTAAGTCAGTCTCAATGGTGTAAACTTTTAATAGTATTTTATTTTTAATAAGTAACCATTGTGATTTTGTAGGGTGCTTAGTGTGTGGAATATAATGTGTATGTCATACAATCTTCGACTAATCCGTTATGCTGTTTAATATTTGACATGTTTTTATCAGATTGGTTTTTATTGACCAAGCATGCCTCGGTGTCTTTCTTGATTAATTCTTCGAATATTAATTTTTATTTTAGCTGTTGTCTCACCCCTATGTTAGGATTTTTATGATTTTAAAGTGGATTTTAGTTTATGAGTTCATCTTTATTCTTTTGAGATTTATATTTTTCTTGCATCGTGGAAACGTTTTATTTTGGTATGGCAATAAGCATCATGGTAGCTTGGACTAGTAGAAATAGACTTTGAATTGTACGACATCTATTAGATGTAAATTTGATATGCATGGATAGACATTGAGTGTCTGCTGAAGAAAAGCACAAGTTTAGATCTCAGGACAGGTACATTATGTATGATGTTTTGATTAAATGATGCTCTGTTATTTGATAAGAAAATGATATTGATTTGTGTCAGGTTTGATATTTATTAACTCTCTGATGTTCAACCTAAATTTGTTTTTCTTCCAATGGCTTATAACTTAAGTCATTGAACTAGTAATTTGATTTCTGCAATTTATTGTTTATATCTGTCTTGTAGAAAGTAAACTGTAATTGATATATTGCTTTTAGCAGAAAGAATCTCAGCACAATTTTTTATGAACCCAAGCACCCAACATCAATTTACAATTTCAATTTAAAAGGGGATTACAATATTGAGCAAAATAATTGCATCAAAGCAACATAGTATTTTGAATTTCTTGTAAAATCTCCTTTTCAAAATCATTATTAATTTTGGAATGTATTTCTATAAAGGGAAAGTTGTTAACTCCTGTACATATTGATAAAGTGTATACACATCTATATCAGAATCATTGAAGGAGAAGTGTGATTTTTGTTGAATGTTGAGATCACATTTTCCAAATCCATTCAACTCTGCCTTAGTGATCTCATTCAACTCACAATTTTCATGGATATGATAGAAATGTCTTTTTCTATCCCACGCATCCCTTTGTGTTAACCCATTATTTTGGGAAGTGAAAAGCCATGCTTAGTCATCCCATATCATGTAATTTCATCTCATTTTGTAAAAAGTTGATGATGGGAAAGATAAAATCATAAGTAATGTCACACAGTTGCATCGGACCCTGAGTCAACCTTCTTCTTAATATCTGCTAGAAAGCAGAATACAGATGCCATCTAAATTTACATTGTCCTTCAAAATCCGCCTGTTCCAGTGCTGCACTACCCTCAATTGCCAAGTGATTGGTGTAGAATTGTAGATTAGAATATATGATTTTTACTTTTAAGTGTTCCCAGTGGTAGACTATGTGAGATCCTGTATCATCCAATTCCTGCTATTACCTCACTTCAAAATATTTGTAGGAATATTTAAAATCTTTTGCATAAGAGTGAGATCCTTTATAATCCCATCCCAATATGTCTGATTTTGTTAATCGCTATCCCGAAGTAAAATACATGGAGTATCTCTGTGATGCTGTAATGTTTGCAAAGGCGGATTTTCCTGAATTATCCTTTGCCTTATTAAAAGAAATATTGATATGATTCCACATTTCTACTCCCACCAGTAGATGGATATTTATTATTTCTTTTAATAGTTAAAATCCGTTTTCTGCTTTACACCCTCTGTCCCCGCCCATGCCCCAGCCCCCCACCCCTGCCTCGCCCCTTGATATAAACACAGATTGACTTTACAGTTGTTGACATATTTCTTTGCCAAAAATGCAAAATTCCATTTAGTTCCCCCACAGCTCTCCTCTTTAATTGCCATATTTGTCATGCATTTTTTTTGTAATGATTGGTTACCATGGTTTCAGTGTTAGATACCAAGGTGGTATTTGAATCTGGGTTTTTGATGCTCTCTAAACTAAAGTATGCACTTCATGAAATCAAAATTAGTGTATTTCATATCATCATGTCAACCACCATTGACCCAACATTATTCATCAAAGGGTAAAAAAAGAAACCAGTCACTTTATGACCATTATTCCCTGATTTATATCACCAAAAATAACAAGCATCTGTCTTTACATCTTTTCATAAAGGGTAATGATAATAATAACAACAGTATATTTACCCAGGGTAGCCACTTCAGTTCCGAAAACTGTTCTCCTAGTGGGCCCTGCATTATTATTACCCCGGCTAAGCTAGGCTACCTATTCAGGCGCACACATCTTTTTGAGGAATTACTTCCTGCCGGTACCCATTTAACTCACCCGGTGGGTGTTTCATAAAGCTGTTCGTAAGTAAAGAATGACTTTAAGAACGACTGGTGATCCTTTCTTGTTAAAAATGGCATATAAGCACGTAAGAAAGGTTCACCAGTCGTTCTTAAAGTCGCTCTTTACTTACGAACAGTTTTATGAAACGGCCCCCTGGGTCGAGTGCAGCACTCTGTGGATGTATTCCTTGCTGAAGGAAACTACGCCAGTACCTTGCTAAGAGGCATTTTCAGGATGTCCTTTACGTACAGGGGTATATTTCATAAAGCTGTGTGTTAATTAAAAAGATCACATGATTATTTATAGGCAGATGAGACAACTCAAAATATCTTTGAAGTCATGGAATGTTATTGGGGGGGGGGGGGGGCGGGGAGTATTTTTTTCTTTAGTTAAATTTCTTTCATTATAATAACCGGTAATTGAAAAATCTATTTTGAAATTCATGCATAGTTAAAGTTATATGCAGCTTTATAAAACACCCCCTTTGTGGAACTCCATCATTGTTTAACCTATCAGGATTTTCCATACATACACATTTCACTATTTCAAAATCAAGATATCTCAATTTGCAGTGAGATTTGCATTTTCAGAGTTGATTTTACCTCTTTTTTTAATGAAAATGTCTTAAAAAGAAGCACAGTTCACGACAGAAGTATTTACAATGCACTATATCAATGTAGAGTTCACTCCAAATAGATTGTTTCCCAGTATCGTCAAGAGGAGTGTGATTAGGAACTAAATTAGCTCACGTCATTTGTATAGAGAGTAAATGATATTGTTTATTCGCAATTGTAGAGTGCAAAGAGAACTACTAGTATACTAGTTATTATGCGCCTAATAAATATCCTCTATTAGTATTATTAATGATGAGGTATATTGTATCACCACTTTGTTTCAATTCAGAGCAGTTTCACTTTCTGTGTGGAGGAGTTCTTTAAGTTAAAAACTTTAATAATTACACTCCCATACAAAGTATTATGTGTACTTCTCATTAATAGGGAAACTTAAAGGGACGTGAAAGCAGTATAATACTCTCTTAACTTTGAAAAAAAAAATTATTAATTAATTTAATGGAATCAAAACATTTTCCTCTTGTCATCACAACTATCTTACAAATTTTGATTTATTGTTAGGATAATAAAGTCATATGATTACATTTACCATCACTTCAAGTAGTAATTGCAAACATTTAAAGTTTGAACAAGGGTTTAATTTAATTTTTGGTTATTAGTTGAACTTATCAAAGAGAGGAATTACCAAACTTTACAAAAGCCCATTCCTAATTTGCCCCCTTTTTAAAAGTATATGATAGTTGACCAATACATGTGTAAACTAAAATTCACTTGGACATTCTTTTTCCCAGTGTTGCACTTAGTTTTAAATTCATACCAATATAAATAACTAACATTTTACAACCCCATGTACTCAAACCTTCTCCTATTAGCAGGAAATATTTAAAAGAAATTGGAACTCATACTGTTTGAGATGCATAGAAGTATTTTATGCCATTAAGATCTGATTTTCTGTCAAAAAATTCTCTATAAAGCTTGGTGAAAACATTCTCAATATATGAATTTGTGAGTTTTCGTCTTAATATGGTGTAAAAACCTCAACATTCATTTCTACTGAAAAGTGACTGATTTCTCTGGATCTTTGGTGTAGTATTAATACCCCTTTCATAAACCCAATTATGCGGCTAATAGCAGCATAATTTGGTCGTAAAATCGGAGGAGGACCAGAGTTATCCGCATTATTTTGATGCTGCAATTATCCGCATAATAGCGGCATCGGGACCAGATTTTGACTTTATGAACGCATTTCCAAATAATGCGGATAATTGCCATGGTGCGGTCACAAGGTCACCCTTTTCCAACACAACCGCATCGGAGGAGGCGTGTGCAGTTCTCATGACGATTATCCGCCTTTTTCAGGACGGGCGCTCGTAAAAATAGTGCGGATTATTTTTGGAGTTTGTGAATGCAATTTTTATTGAATTATCCGCATTACTCTTAGGCAGCTAATTGGAGAATGGGTTTATGAAAGGGGTATAAGAGGTACATGTATGTTTGATATTACAATCGATCACAACTGTTAATTCATGGTTCACCATAGACTTACATAATTTACGATTGATTGCACAATTGATTGTATATGTTCTCTGTAACAGGGTCCTAGTCACTTACATGCACTTATTATTAATTCTAAGGTACACTTTTCCAATGCACAGTTGATATATTGAAAATGAATTGTTTATCAATGAATAATTATTTTTCTTTGTTTTTAGGTGGGCGATATAAGACATGGAAGAGACGATGGTTCATCCTGACTGACAACTGCCTCTATTACTTTGAATTCACAACAGTGAGTATCATCTGCTTTCTTGAAACAAATTTGCGACATTGGTTTGGAAGGCTATTGCTCCCATAGAAAAACTCCAGTTCAAGCCAATCATCACAAAACCCCAAATAAAACACCCGTCCTTCTTGCATTGTACTTTGTAATCAAAACCATTTTCATGAAGAAAAAGAAGATCTGAAAATTTAACCTTTAGCGTTTTAAGTTTTAAATGGAAGCAATTGAACCGGGACTGTACATGTGTCACCCTTTAATAATTATAAATATGTGTATATAATGCCCGAGATATTTTCTTGTCCATCACAAAACATTAAGGCCTGTATTCTGAAGTCCAGTTTCATTTAGAACATGGTCTGCTAAAATTATGGGAAGCAAAAAATGTCACAATTTTGTTAACATTGCAATTTTTTCATGTTTCTTTTTCCTACTGGGAGTCTTTGCTCACTCTTAAATGGTGAAGACATCTGTGTCATTTATCATTCCCACACAGTTATGAGTGATCTCAGTGTCAAATGAGCTGATAAATTGTAACTCTTCTGTTAGAGATTTGTTTCACAATTGGCTATTTATAGTTGAAACATAACTTAAAGGTCAAGTCCACCCCGGAAAAATTTTGATTTGAATAAAAAGAGAAAAATCAAACTCCCAAAACACTGAAAATTTCATCAAAATCGGATGTAAAATAAGAAAGTTATGACACTTTAAAGTTTTGCTTATTTTTCACCAAAAGTGATATGCACAACTCAAATGAGAAGTTGATGATGTCCCTCACTCACTATTTCTTTTGTTTTTTATTGTTTGAATTATACAATATTTCATATTTTATAGATTTGACAATGAGGACCAACTTGACTGAATCATATCGTATTAAACAATGCTCATTCCACATGTTCAGGGAGGAATTAATTGTTGTTTCACTTGACAATGAGGAGAAAAATAGAATACTCCCTATTTCATATAATAAAATACAAAAGAAATAGTGAGTGGATGACGTCATCAGTCTCCTCATTTGCATAACCACCAGGATGTGCATATAACTGTTTTGTGAAATTAAGCAAAACTTTAAAATGTCATAACTTTCTTATTTTACATCAGATTTTGATGAAATTTTCAGTATTATGTTTGTTGGATTTTTCTCTTTTGATTCAAATAAACTTTTTGTTTGGGTGGACTTGTCCTTTAAGACAAGAGTTTAAATTAAACCTGAGTTCAGTTTAAGTAAATATCTAATATGTAATGGATTATTTCAGTCAGACTGTGATTGTTTGATTGTTCTTTGAAAGTTCATATGAATACTTCAATAGGGGGGACAGTGCATCTTATTGGCACAGCTTGTAAGAAACTAGAGTTGGACATGGGGATTAGCTTCTCATGAAAATCGGTTGTAAGAAAGTAAGAGTTAGACAAGGGGATTATTTAGATGACACCTGAGGTACCTGACTGACCTAGCGCCGCCACAGTTTCCTGTTTGTAACTGCTTTGAGAACTGACTCATAGGTTCAGCCACCCAGAAACTCTTGACTTCCTTCATTAAAGAGATGAGGGTAGACAGAAGAGAGTGGTAATAAAAGAGAGAAAGACAGAGAGACACATATAGATTGAGAGATAGGTAGATAGACAGATACAGATGAGAGGGAAAGACAGAGACATACATACAGACAGTGGGAGTAAGTGAGGATGAATGATAAAAGGAAAAGAAGAAAAGGATATAAAAATCTACAAAATGACAGAGAGAGAGAAAGAAAAAGAAGGAGGGATAAAATAAAAATAGCTGAGAAAGTCAAGAGTGAGGGGGGGGGGGATTTTAATAGAAACTATACAACATGTAAAAGAGATGAAATAGATATCAGTTGATAAAGATGGTGAAGTGTGTTTGAATTGAGAAAGATATAGGACAACAAAACATGACAGGAGACGTGTTAGATTTTATAGGAAATTTTCTTCTTTTTTATTCCATGTACATTTAATTAAGAGTGTAAGTAGGAAGGGAGATCAAGTTGTTAAATAAAAAAGATGAAAGTGTATAGAAAAATATTGCCTTTAAATAAGTATGTATAAAGGTGAAAAGAAGGGCCTTACAAATGAAGGCAGAAATAGAGAGAAAAAAATGATATTCTGAGAGAGACAGGCAGAGAGAGAGAGACAGACAGACAGAGACAGACAGAGAAGAGAGAGAGGTATTAACTTGAAATTAAATAGAAGAGTGTCATAGTCCCACCTGTTCAACATCTGTTGTTTGTTTCCTACATGAAGCTAATGCATGTTCCTAACAAGATGACAGCCCCTTCGTACCTCGATAACACATTGTCAAGTCTAAAATCCCTTCCCCCTCACACCCTATTCTATTCTTACCACAATGTTTACTATAGTTCTATGGTCCATGTTATGATGCTCATTTGAGGAAGAGTTTAAATCATGCCCAGAGTTACCAAGTTGTACTGATTTTCAGCCTTTAAAATACTGAAACGTTCTTGTTGAGGTTGGCAGCTTTGCATACCCAACTAAGACCCCTCAACATATATAATGTGTCCACATATCGCTTTGAGATATTTACATTTCTATTCCATATTCATCATTTTTGGGGGAATCAACAATAATAATATGATAAAGTTATAGAACACATTTAATGAACTAGATACAAAGCCCACAATGATATCATATCTAGGTTTTGCTTTCACTTGGTAACATCCTACAATCAACTAAAAATCTTACATCTGAGTCATAAAAGCGAAGTCTTATTTTATAATGTTGATAGAGTAGATACTATGAATGTTCATCATAATGTCTTTTTTTTCTCTTTCATCTTTTAGGATCGTGAACCAAAGGGTATCATTCCGCTAGAGAATCTTCAAGTTCAGGAAGTAGAAGATAACAAAAAAGCAGTAAGTGGGACTACAATGACTTTCTGATCTTTTATTCATAATAAGATGTACTTGGCGCCAATATCAGGAGATAATTGGCCATTTTCTATGTCCAACCCCCATTTTCTCCATTCTTACTTCACTTCATGCACTGACCCAGTCTTATTGTTCGAGAGCATTACAAATTTTTAAGAAAATGGGGAAAACGGACAAATAATTTCAGGAAATTGTCGCATAAATGAGTTTTGATACATACTTTGTGGCACAGCCCTTTGCCTAAAATTGAAAATGAGTAGGCAAATGACCTTTCCCCTGTCCTAATTACATTCCAATCTATATTTGTTGTAACTGTGTATTCCTTAAAGATATAAAGCAGTGGTAGATTGTGTTTAAAAACATTTCGTTTTTTAGCATTCTGTGAATAAACTTTGAGGTATAAAGAGAAAGGAATAAGAACTAAAAAATGATCATGATTACTTTCACCACAAGTGTAACTTTGCTTATCATATCAGTACTCGTTTCATGTTAAACTTGAAGTAATGTTTTGAGTTAGTAAGGACAAACAGAAGTTTTATTATTAATCATAGTGCAAGTAGTTTTAGTAGGGAAAGCAACGCAGCAATCAAAATAACTTCTTTCAATATTTTTGTCAGACCACCTTGCATAAAATCCAACTTCACAGGGAGAGTAACTCTCCCTTTTTCATTGATTTATGGAACTGTGATTATTTTTTATTGACAATCGTAAATCTGATTTTCTTCTATTTTTTATTCCTAACCTTGTAGCAATGTTTTGAGCTGGTAACAACAAATAAGAGCGTGATCAAGGCAGCGAAGACACACGGAGATGGCAGGGTGGTAGAAGGTAGACACACATCATATCGTATGTCAGCAACAACGGATGAAGAAAAGAAAGAATGGATACATGCACTGCAGTAAGTATCACCTTCTGTCTAAAACTGAACAATGGCCAAAGGATCATGCAACAGGGAAAAAATGATATGGGGGGGGGGGTTGGGGCCATTTAGCCCCCAAAATGATCAAAAGAGCACTGGAAACAAGCCCTTGAAAGCCCCCATTCATTGCAATGTTAACTAAAGCTTATCCAGTGTTACAGATTTAGGCAGTAAGTTGTGAAAAGTAGCCCCTGAAGATTTAAAAAAAAAAAAAAAAATCCTGTCATGCAAGTTACAAAAATTTCATTTCTTCTAAAGGAGAAAGATGGCCATGTTCTCACTCACATTGGTTTCAATGGTGACTTGTCTGACATAATTGTGGGATTGATGTTCATAAATAGATTTGGCTCAAAAAAGGACACCAGTAAAAGTATGAATTATTTAAAAATTGCTTGATATATTTGCTACATTGGCTATTGTTGGGCTGCTTGGGTATTTATAATTCATTGTGTGTAATGTACCTTGAGGCAAGCTTTTTAGTTATATTTTTAGTGGTCTATAGAAAAAATGAAAGAGAAAGTGAGAAAAGTCATTGTTAATCTCACTATAAATATTAAACGTTGTATTGAAAGTTTTAAGAAAGGATTTTTTGTAGTTTCAGTGTTTGTTTATCCCATGCAGTTTATCCAGTTTCTTTCCCTATGTCATGGGGAACCTCCTATATTCCAGAGATACCTTTTCATTTGCTTCAGTGAAACCAATATTATCATGCATAGATAAGACCAATCCCAATAGCATGTGCTCTTTGGAATTAGTCATTTTAAAAGTACAAGTACTTCAGACAAAGAAGTGAACTTTCGATCTTACTAAGGGACCCTTTTTATACCGGATGGACACATCTGAATTCGACCATAATGAAATATGTTGTGTTCCATGCCTTGCTTTCATTTATTCTTGAGATGTGCAGACACTTTTATCACACCATAGCATATACTGGTGGTTATATATTGATCGCTAACAATTATTTAGGGCACCTTTTCAGAATCAGAGAAATTGGTTAACCCTAGTGATTATTCAAATTTTGATAAATATCTATTCTTGAATATAAAAAATAGTTTGTAATGGTTCCAAAAAATCTGTAAGTCATAGCTCAGTATACAGAAGTCTGTTTAGCTGTGTAAAGATTCCGATGCTAAGCATCAAAACATCTGTCTATATTTTTTGCAAGGGTTTACTAGAAGCAGCACTAGCTTGTACCCATCCATAATATGTCTTATATTTTCATGAAATGGGAAGAACGTTCAATCAGATTATAATCAAAAGATGTAATTTTGAAATGAATTGTGATCAGAAAAACATTTAATTAGGGATATAAAGGAATTGTGAAAGCTACCCCTATACTAATTTCCATTACAAATAACCCATCCATAATATTTCTTTATTTTTTATGAAATAGGAAGAACAAGTTCAATCAGATTCTAATCAAAGGATGTAATTTTGAAATTGAAATGAATTGTGATCAGAAAAATCATTTAACTAGGGAATATAAAGGAATTGAGAAAGCTACCCCTATGCTTATTTCCATGACAAATAAATTGATATTGATCATTCATTCAGCGATAAAATGATAACACATAAAATCCTATTTTGAAAGGTTCATTTACAAGGGGAAATAATAGAGAAAGTTTCAAAGGATTCTGGTTTGTATATGACTTAAAATACATAAAAATAAAAAAGTTTCAAAACTTTGATATTTCTAATCATATATATTTTTTTCCTGGATAAAAGTCCCCTTTTCTCCTATCTGAAGTGATGCTTCTTTATTAGTGACTCAGGTACAAGAACTCTTTAATTACTAGTCTCATCAATTGGATTTCAATTTATCAGCGATTGTTTTGAACATAAACTGCACCAAGGCCTTAACATAAAGCTTCTATTTCCTGTCACGTTTTGATGTACATTGAATAAATCACTTCAAGGCAGGGGAAGCATATAAAGATAGAGAACTATCAGTTCATTATTTGTAGTATATTTGTAATGACCATCTCTGGGATGAAAAGGTTCAAGCAATGCATTTCTTATTTCTTGAATTAAATTGACCCGGGAAGGTGGGGGGGGGGGACATGTCTCTTCTACCCCCTCCCCCCTGAATCCGCTCCCCTTGCAATATATGAAAACCACTTCTGACTTAGTATGTTCCTATTAATAATATAACTGCTAAAAGTTTGGGTTTATGCGTTTTATGACGGTTGACAGTGGCGGACCGTGACCTGGAGGAGACAATGACTGGAGGGGCACTGTATTGTTTGTGAACAATACTGTGCCCCTCCAATCCTTTGTCTCCTCCGGGTCACGATCCGCCACTGATAGTTGTATATGAGACTGTGCACACTTTATAAATGATCAAAGCTTTCCATCCTCTTTATGTTTCAAACTTTATCATTTTCTTGGAGGCTAAAGTCTTTATATTTGTCTAGAGAAAGTCATAAAAACTAGCTTTATTGGTTTTAAAAAGTAAACCCGATTACCTTGACGAATGAAGGAGAGTTTGCCTCACCAAGAAATATCCATGGTGGTTTTGATATTATTATCTATTAAACATTCTATTTATATTTATAACATCATCTCTTTGGAATCAGAAAGGGATTAACTTTATTTCTATAAATGTCTTTAAGACAAGCAGATGTCTCGTTTATGTGAACACAGGACCATATGGATGTGAAAAAAGCCAGGTATTTATGGAAGGAAACATCCTTGGCAAGGCTGTGATAATCTATTTTATGATTCAGTATTGTTAAAGCCTATCCTAGTCTTCCCAAACACTACATGCCTTACTAAATGACGTACAGGAACCGCGACCGCCATGATCCCAAATTAAAAAGATAAAATGCTGGGGGAAAACCGTGAAGCATTGGGTTGGGCTGCGAGGGCCAGTCGTTCTCGGCATGCAGCAGGATCTATTTTTGATTTGTCATTGTGAAAGGTCATTTGGTTTTGGAAGGTATCAAGAGGAACATGTCCCTGGGAATACTCTATTATGCTTTTCACATTGCATTTCCTTAACCCCATACTATCCTTAACCCCGGACTATCCTTAACCTCATACTATCTTTTTTTGGATTCACACTGTCTTTCTTAACCCCATACTATCTGCTGAGCCGGGGTTAACGCCTTGAACCCGGACTATCCCACAGCTCATGAATATTGATGATTTTACCATACAGAGCGTGATTAACGTGCAATTCGACTTCTGTGATTGGCTAATGCTTAGCCCCACTTTTCCTTAGCCCAGTTTTGTTTCACACTGCATCTCTTATCACCACAATTGTTTGTGGTGCTAGCACCACAATAAGCCGGCTAACCCTACTTTTTTGCAGGGCCAGATAGTACCATACTATTTACCGTGCTAGCCCACTTTGCTAAAACGTAGTGTGAAAAGGAAGTGGGCTAAGCTTAACCCCAGGAAATTGGTGGGGCTAAGGCCCCCCCTTAGCCCCACCAATTTCCTGGGGTTAAGGGAAAAAAGTACAGTGTGAAAAGCATATTAATGCAGCAGCAGAATAAACCATGACTTCCATTGTGAATTCATAGGGCAATGTACTGAGACTCTACCACTGTTAGAATTGTCATGAATAAGTTTAGCTATTGTCTTTACAATTATAGATCAGGGAGTTAAAACTCTTTGTTTAGTTACAAACGACTTTGCGAACAACAGGAATAGCACTAACCCAATGAAAGAAAGTAGACAATCACACTGAGACATAAAGAAATTATTTTGGCAATATATTTGGCACTTCAGCTTTTAGTCATTTGTAAAGTTATGCATTGCTTTGTGAGAATCTCCCCTGGTAAATTACTATGTGATTAGAAACATGGAGGTAGTGCCATGTTTTACAAATTCGATAATTGCTCCGTTACATGACTAATTTTTTTTTCAGCGCATGCTTTTTTTTTACCTTACACCATACACGAACAATCAACTGGAATGTTTTATCCACCATTGGCAATTTCCCAAACTTTGATTTGATTAGGAAACACCTTTTAACAAATTACAGGAAAGACCTTGTGTTCTTCCATTGAAGGTTTTATGTTTGCTGACAACAGATGCATCAAACAATTAGATTTTTTAATGTAACAAGACCGTTCAAATTTTCAGTCTCGGTTCATTGTTAGTCCGATTGTTTATAGAAATTCTTTGAAATTAAAATGTCAAATTTGATACTTAAAACATGATTTTATTTCTTTCGATAAGAGACTGTATTTATTTTTACAGTTGGTTTTTCCTGTGCATAGTTTTATTGGAAAGGTAATGCTATCAATAGATGACAAGAGAGATTCTCAAAGGTGCATGTGTAACATCAGAAAAGCCCCCTATATGTGAAATATATATATACAGCGAATGCTTTAATTTTAAGTTTAACCTATGAACGCAGATCTTATGGCCATTTTTACAAGGGGCATGAAAGAATTCCAATCTTCGTAATGAATTTCAGATTTTTTTTGTTTTAAGCACTCATTGCATGCTGGATGCCTATATGACTTCATTTTATGCCTACCGGTAGATAATCAGCATATCAAGTAAATTTCTTGAGTCCATTCCATGTATTTTATAAGAAGCCATTTTTATTTCAGGACTATCATCTCCAGCAAGTTATATCATAACATGTCTTTTTAATCTTTTAAGTTTAGCGTTCAATTAATTGTTTTCATTTTTAGTGGTAAAAGATCTAAGTATTGCTGGTATGAAACCCGTAGAGTAAACTTTGATTATCATCTCTTCCAGGAATTTCTGGGAAGGCTCACCCAGTAGAGTTAATTTGTAGAATTTTGCTTCTTGATTGATATTCAAATTTGAAAATTGATACAATTGATATACTGTCTAAAAATAGTGGTGAAAGCTCAGAAAACCAAACGTTTTGGTTTGACTCATTTTTGTCCGGAAGTGAAATTAGTATTTTGTTTGAAGTATTATATTACTTCCATGTGAGGTTTCACAAATGAATGTGTGGATGTTCTTCTCTTTCTTTCTCATAAGGAAATTCCTGGCTACGAATAATACCATATCTTTTGCTTTCAAATGTTATCAAGTGACATTCTTATAATTCATGAAAGCAAAATATGGATAATATCTGAGAAGTCTGTTCTTTCATTATTGCTTTCGAAAGAGCAGGGTAGTTACATTTTGGATTTGAAGTGGCTATGTGATTTGCACGTCGATAACCCCCCTCCCCCTTGAAAAATCCTTTTTGCAAGTACAGCAAACAACGTAAAGACAACATTTAAGCGGATTTGTTGTGTTGTTTCAAGTAAAATAAGGAGAGCTAACATAGTAATACTCTTGTCAAACTCTCCAGTACTATTGTATCAGACCTATTTGGTTTGGGGATTTAAGTATGCCTAATGAAATATATATTATCCACTGACAGCAATGCTCATTGTATAACCCATTTTAATTACTTTCATTAATTTCTTGCTGATAATTGTACTACTTAATCCTGCACTCCTGATGTATTCTTAAAAGCGATTTCAATCGACATGGACATGTGCTACACCCCCCCCCCCCCACCACCCTCACTTATTCCACCTTGTGTTTCTGTAAGATGATGATTTTACCCTGTAATAAACCCCACCTTGGCATCATTCCATATCCGATGTGAATTGTTCAAAAGGAGTGTATGTTTATCAGGATTCAGGAAGTCATAGAGTCTTTTGTTTCCCATTTCAAGGGCCATCGCTTGGAACATGAGTCTTGTATGACCATCGAATGAAAGTTGTCACGTTTATGTTGGAGATCATTAAGATGAATATGGTGGACATCTTCCTTGTCTTCAAATTGGGTCACTGTATCAAATATTGAAAAGTGGTGTTACAGTTTAAGCTCCAGTTTTCTTGTTGCTGCCAACCGTCAATTAGTCAATGGATATAGCTATTATGAACACTTACTGCCTATGCTACTTCTGTCTACCCCCCCCCCCCCACCTTTCCTCATTGATTTTTGTTCACTCTAGCATTTGAATTTAAAGAAATAGTATAAAATTGAAAAAAAAAAAAAATCATTTTTAGAAAATGTCTAGAAAGAAATGAAAGTGTATGCGCTAGTACTAATTCAATGTATTCCTATTTCAATGAAATTTACAGCAAAAGAAAAAACATACAATACATCCTTATCTGATAAAAAATAATTAAAAATGAAATGATAGTGAAATTAAGTCCTCATGATTCAAATTTTAGATATAAAAAAAAAGTTTGAGTGATTTTTTAGAATGACTTCCTTAAAAATATATATAGTTTGAGATCAAATGTATCATATGTTGAAAGTTGCAATTACCATTATGCTCAATTTCTTAGCTCATATTGTGATTTGAAATTATGATATGAAAAACAAAACAAATGGCAATTAGATTAGATAAATTAGAGATACAAGATACAACATTTTCTACATTTAGCTATCTCGTGATCATGGAAAATATTGTCACATATGAGTGATTACATACCAGCCATTACCTCTGAATATGATATTGAGCAGATCACCTACTAAGGGGCGTCTAGAGAGGGAGCAAAAAACAACCCACTATTAAATTTCCTGTTGTGCTAATCAAAGGATTTCCCGTCTTTGGACTCAAAGCGGTTGTTATTGTCTCCCGGAGTTGGCCGACTGGCCGGGAGTCTCCTGATCGAAAGAAAACAAGTCGTGACTGTCGATTTAGTGGCCTTTTTTGTAACGACTTACAACTATGATGGCAACCACCATGGCAACAAGGCTGAGCAGCCAATCACAATGAAGGTTTTCACAGAGGTTACAATAATGGCAAAGTTACAATAGTTGTAAGTTTTAATGAAATGGGCCCTTCGTCTGGGTCTGGGTAATCTCTTTTGGTGAGACCGCAGACAGTGCTACAAACAGCTGTTTATGATGGGAAGGTATTAATCAAGAGGCCCCAGTTACATTTCATGCTAAACCCTTCGACTACTGATTACTACAGTCCCCATTGATTTTGTACAGGTGTCGCCCACTTCTTGAAAATGACCAGTTAAGATACATGTCTCTACTTGATGATATCACATAGCAAATTAATATACTTGACAGGGGTTAAACCCATTTTCACCGGACCACTGAAAGAAAAGGAAAGGTGTTCAATCCAAGATTTTCTTAAGTGCCTATACTGATAATCATCAAAGAGCTTATTTTTCTGATCAGTTACATTGATCTTCAATGATTCAAATCAACTCTATGATCTAGCATTATGCTTTATGTTTCAGGGCTGTTGCATATATCTGAAAGTCCTTGATGAACTTAATGCTTTCTTGCCCGACTCATCATATGGGTGCAATAGCACACAGCTTTAGTGACTGATCATACAGTTTATTATCATTATTGATTGTACATATGGTAAATTAATCATAAACATTATTCAATGATCAATTGCTAATATTTGTGTCACTTAGCCCTGAACCATTTAATCTTCAAAATAGATACAGGGAACGAACAGGTGTACGTGAAGATTCAATGACTATGAAATATAGATTTATATCTGTTGTGGAAGAAGCATGCAGGTCGTTCCTCGGGCAAATGATGGTGTTTATGTCTGGTCAGATGGAGGATTAACAGTGTCCTGTCAGTAAAGCAACGTCATTGCGATTCAATCTGACATATTTGTTATGGGAAAGTTATTGGTGGAAAGATGGATTGATGGAAGATCAATATCCTTATCTTTAAGGTTATGTGTGTCAGTTCTTGTTTGTCTTCCTGGTTCAGAATACAAGTGACATGAAGATAATTATCACCTTTCACAGGCTTTGTAGTCGACATTGGAGATGTTTTTAAAATGGAAGACCTTGTCAGTCTTGCTAGCGAAAAAAATGCCTCAAAAGATGAAGAGAAAGTGATATATACTACTCTTATCTCCTTGCAAATACAGTCAACCTTGCTTGAGTCAAACTTGCATATTAAAGTCAAATAATCATTTTAGTCAGTCAAATATATTTTCAAGTTCTTCTCTTTATAATATTCTGTTGTTTTAACCCTTCTAAGTTGATATTTCCCAAGTCTAAGACCAAGCTTTTTTCGTCAGTCCATGCAGATTCGACTTAGGCAATGTTAACTGTATTGTTCAGCTGTTATAAAAGCATTCAGTGATTCATTGATCAAAGTGGATATTTATCATTCTTTTCTTTCCCTGTTCCCCGTCTTCTCTTCTTTATGTACAGGGCCAGTATCAGTCGAGATCCATTCTATGAGATGCTTGAAGCCCGAAAGAAGAAAGCGTCACACAAGGCGGAAACATGAGCGAAAGCTGACGAGAGACAACCATCTATTTAGGATAGGAACCAAGCCAATAGCATCCCGGATGGAGAGAGAAAGGAGCTCAAGCCTACTCTCGAAAAAAGTGAAAACTGACCAAGTTTGACCAGCTTCCAAGCTCTTGTATCATCAGTTTAAGAACAAAATCCAGTGATGCCACTTTTCAGACTCAAGTCCAAATTCAGACTTTTTAAACACATTTTGGCCATACAAAACACCTTTTTTCATGTAGGAAGGGGGTCATTATAGATGATTTTCAGACTTTTTAAAATGAATTCTTAGTGACATCCCTGAGAATATGATGGATACACGTGGGGAACGTTTCATTAACTGATTTTTTTTTAGTCCGGCACTCTTTTTCTCCCCCCCCCCTCCTGGTTTATCAATTCACACTTTGCCAGCAAACTGTAAGATGAAATCACTTTCTTACATGCTATAACCTGTCATCCAAAATAAAATAGTGTTTGTGAAACATAGAGAAAACACTTCAAGCACTACTTTTCTTGTTGCCTTGGACTTGCAGCTTATGATGAATATAAACAGCACAAGTATCTTCACATAAATAAACAATGAAACAAAAGTAAGCTATTTTGTTTGGACAAATTTATTGTGCATAACCCCTTTTTTTTTGGGGGGGGGAGGGGGCTATTGGTCTATGGTTTCTTTAAGTATGTGTATCACTATTCATAAACAACTCAATATTCAATGGTCACTAAACTTAGTTTGGCTTTTCCAGCTTATTATGACATTGGGTGGCATTGCCATAAGTTAGCCTGGAGTCAAATAAATACCAGTAAGGACTTTAGTCCATCCATGTCTATGGAATGCTTAATTTCTTCATCATTCAAAATTCATAACCGAGATAATCTACATGAACAAATCAGTGAAATATATTGCATTATCATAAAACCTTTTCTTTTTTCTTTCATTTCAAATTTTAAATTTTCAATGCTTTTTTCTGCTGGATTAAAAAAAAAATTTTGGTAAATAAATTTGCAATAAGTACTCCATAGAAGGTTAAGCGACATTTGCTCTTCAGACAATTGCTCGTCCGCTAATTTCTCTGAAGATATTAGGCAAAGGTTAGGGTTGTGATGTGTTTTTTTTGTTCAGAATCATGTGAGGATTATGATTAAGGTTAGGTAAGCTTTGTGAAGCTTGGGTTTATATTTGGCTTTATGTGTGAAGTTTTAAGTACATGAAGGAGTAATTGTCGCAGGAGCAAATGTCATGGAACCCAATAAAAGTGTGGTCTAAGTGAATCAAGTGTTAAATGTAGACTGAAGGCTGTTGACTACCATTTATGTTTATATATAAGGTAACTTTGCATATACCTGAAGAGATAATATATACATACGTGTACATTTAGTATTTATGCAGGATATATTCTACAACCTTTGTTCGTCTGATATGAATTGTTGCATTCTCCAAAAGCTATGATTATCAACCTCCCCCCTTCCCCCTAAAAATTAATTAGATATTTGAAACAATGTATTTTTATTTTTTCATATTCCATAATTATGCTTGATTGAAATTTAATTTTTTGATTTTCATGTATTTGGACTAAACATGTATTAATCTTCTGAAAGAAATCAATATCAAATGAAGATGAATTTATTATTACATTTCAAATTTATGATTTACATTTACATTCTTTTTTCTCTGATTTTTTTTCTTACCTCATAATTCAGACTTGATATTCTTCATGAAATGTTAAACTTTGAACATACTTTGGTCTTCAATTTATTCCACTTTTCTAGTTTCTCTGTCATCATGCACTATATCATGTATTTTTTACTCTCTCATTGATCAAATACTGTTGTCATGTTTGATTATTTTATATCACATTGAATTATATCTACAGGTGTAAGGATTGCGCATAGGAAAATAACTTTCTGTAAGGATGAAAAAAAAAAGAATTGTGTTAAGTTTTGTTTGTACTGAATCAAACCTTTTCAACTCGTGTGATACCAACATGCAGTTTAGTGTCAAATTATGTGTGAATTTATCAATGTTTATCGTAGGAAAAAGACAGAGTATAGACAAAGGTGGTTTTAAAAACTTGCCATGTTATTATAATTGTGTATACCAGTTATGTTTTTTAGTCTGTGTTGTAATGTCATTGAATATGGTATTAAGAAATTTTGCACACTGCAGCCTCCATATTTATAAAAATTTTCTTTCGTTGTGCATTGGCATAATAACAAATGGGGGGAGGGTAGGAAGAATTTGATGATCATGAATGAAGAGCTAATTTATTTTTTAAGCAGCTGATAATTTTGAATCGTGCTGATCCCCACTGCAATTTTAATACAAAATTTCATTTTAAGAATATAATTTACACCCAAATTTGTCTATGTGTTATAAAATTGATATAGCTGCACTATGTGGATAAGTTGATCTAGATCATGCATTTTAGAATGTTGAGTTGAATGTGGTTAGTGTGCAAACTTTGTTAATTATCAGTCGTGAATTTTTGTGTGTGGCATTATCGTGAAATTGGGAACCACAGTTCACTTTCTACAGCAGCGCTTCATTCAGTCACACGCATTGGTTCCCTATTTCCACCTCCATTCACTTTGTGAAGTGCTTGTGTACAAACAGACAAGTGGTTCCCATAACCATGATTTAGCCTTGTGTCTTGTGTAAGTAACTACCATGTAGATTTCCTTTCCTGTATGTAGTTGAAATAAACTACATAGTCCATTTCACATACATGCTTGATGTTGTACATTCCACTAAGGTAATAATGTAGCTGTGTAGAAAAATACAAACTGAATAAACCAGCAATGTTGGTTTATCTTGTGTAGTATAGTGGAATATTCTGGAAATGCTTTTATTGGCATTAGTAAAGATGGCTGCAGTAGGCATCATTGATCCATAATGATGTTTCTTATTTATTTTCACATTTCTTGAATATTTTCATATAGATTCATCTGGTACTTTACACATTGGGTGTTATCATTTACTTGTTGGAATACCACTGCGATTCAATTTTATATCAACTTTTCCTCATTTATATTTGGTCTACAATCATCACAGAGGGAACTACACTAATTGTACCCCTCTATTTCACAAACTCCTTGTGGTAGATTGCAAAGATTGTACGATTTCCTGAAGGATTTATGACCTCTTTCGCCTCTACGGTTTTGTTTAGGGTGGAGTCATGCAAATTATTTAATTCATTAGAATTGTAGCCCTCAAGAACATCCTCAGTAGCATCATACAATGTACAGCCCTTTTATGATTTCTATGAATGTGTTGGTATAGCCAGTTACAAATTGCATGATCTTCAAAGACTCAAAACCCTTTCTGTATGCCTTTGTCTTTTCTACATGTGTGGTCATGCCCAATAGATGATATCTAATAGCTATAGGTATTGTTAACAGAAAAGTTGTAGCGTGTAGCCACATACAGTATGTTACCTTTCATATTCCAAGGAAAAATAGTAGATTAATCCATCTAAATGACTGTAGCAAATGTAAACAAGGCATCAAATATTTTTTACCACAATATTTCTCAATCTTTAGCAGTCATTTTGTATCTACTTCAGATGTATAAAATCAGTTGAAAACATTCATCATTTATTTGATAAGATTGGCCTTTAATGTTAATGATGCATTTTTGTCATTGTAAATGGGTGCAAAACTATGCTGCTTTAATCAATCTTCAGACCAAATTTTAAACTTTTTTTCCCTGCTTAGAGTCCTCTTACTAAGTTGAGTTTTTCTTTGATGAGTATAATTTTAGGTTCATAAAAAAATCACTACATTAAGACTGAAACTCTCAATTGCCTTTTTGAGATTATCATTGGAGATTTGAGACAAAAGGTTCTATTTTTTTATCATGCACAAGTGACAGACCAACTCTTATTTGACCAGAAAGGTTAGGTTTACACAGAGGCATGTATGGAAGGCTTTATATTTTGAAGGGTTTTTTGTTCATTTTCTTTAATTAGCCAATTGCAAATAGTAATTATGAGAAAATAAGTTGTTATATTTGCATAGTAAAATGAAATGTTAACTTTGCGGTCGGAAGTAGAAAAATTTGTTTGTTTTATTTCATCTATAGAAGTTTGTTTTCTGTGAAATGTGATTTATTTTCCTTATAGCAAGAAGGAATGTGCTATTGTACATGTCTTGTAAATTGTAAAAATGTGTGAAATGTTTGTCTTTGATCTCAATTTTATGAGGTTGTTGTAAATAAAAAAAAACTGATGATTTGTATCATGTGCAACTCTTGTAAACAGGGATGATGATGAGTTTGTAATAAAATATCTATATACAGTATAAAGGAAATAAGCTTTTGTTCTGTCTTATTTCTATGTGAAAATGTGATGGTGGAGAGCAATTGATGAGTCATGAAAAATAAATAGGATTGATCGAGAAAGTGAAGTTTATAAAAAATATTAATATTTGAGGTACAGGATACGAATTTGCTATTCAAAAGGTTCACAGCTCTGGTTGCACAAACAGTTTTGCATATAACTTTCAGCACAATGTCTGCAATATTTAGAGCCAATTTTTCAAAACCTTTCTTAGGTTTGAGTAAATCCCCCAGAAGTCCATGTCTTTATTCATGGAATGAGCTGAAATTTCAGGATATCTTTGTCAGTTGGCAGGAGCTTTCGATCATCTAATTACTAAATCTGTAAAGTAATTGCTACCGTCTTGAATATTTGTTACATCAGTGAATTGATTCACATGGAGATAATAAGGAAATATCTAGGGTAAGAGAAAACAAAATGGATATTTCTGATAAATCATCAACTTATGATACTGGGATGGAGTAAGATTTAAAAATGTATACCTACATGTATTTAACTAAATCCAGAATTTTTGTATGCATGGTCATTAAAATTTACTCGAGACCTATTGACCAGATTCACAAGAGATTTCAATTGTAATGTGGTGCAAATCTAGAGACTGCAGATTTTGTGCACATTATTCCTTACACTGTCGCGTACACTATGAAGAGTCCAATAATTAATACATGAGCACTTTTGGCAAAGGGCACGCCTACTTCGATGCATCGTGATGACAAAATAAATCTGCATAGTACATGGTTTTGTACCAATTGAAAACTCTTATGTGAATACAGGTCAATAAATTCAACAAAGGGACACACAAGACTGAATTTATTAACTTGACAGTGTCTGATATCAAAATAATTTATTGATACAATACAATGTTAAATAAAGAGATACACATATCTCCCATGCAGTCAACCATATTGCATAATAAACCTTGTATTGCATTGTAGTCCGGTCTACAATTCTCATTATAAATCAACAAATTACAGTTAAGTCTACCAGAGTCAACCAAATAAGTTAATTAATGAATAAGTGAAAACATGGACCCACAAGTCAGTGGTGAAAGGAATTTACAAACAAGTAGTGTGTTCCACAAAATATAATGCAAACATGATATTTAATCTGTGATCTTACCCATGTCATGCTCTGTAACATATCAGAGATTAGAGAAATTGAATGTAGTTGCCTAGGTAACAGAACCAACAGAGTGGGTATCAGGATTAGAAGTAGTGCAAAAAACCTTCGGGTAAAATTAGAGTATGCATAGACCCGCAGTATTTGAATTGTGCTCTAAAGCGAGGTCATTACCCGTTAACTGTAATGGAAGATGTGTTTACCTCTGATGAACAAGGCTAAAGTCTTTACTACAGCAGATTGTAAATAAGGTTTCTTACAGTGCGAATTGAACCAAGAGCCCTCTTATCTGACAACATTTCAAACCCCATGGGGTAGGTTCAGGTGGCAAAGAGTGCCTTTTGGAATTAGTCCAGCTCCAGAAATTTTTCGATGTCACTTAGATCAGAATCTGGAGGGTCTCCCAGGTATGTACAAAATCGCATTCTGATAGTTGGTCGTAGGGATTCCCTTGATGAAGCAAATGAGGATCATGAAAAGAATTTGTGAATGTTCTTAGACAGACGTCGCGAGCGTGGAATCAAGCTCAATCCTGATAAGCTTGAGTACAAGCAAGCGGAAGTTTGTTTCATGGGACATATCATCTCGCGCGACGGACTTTAAGTAGATCCGCAGAAAGTAGCAGCAATATCAGATATGCCAGTACCAGATTCAGTTGAATCGCTGCAACGCTTTATAGCTATAGTGAAAGACTTGTCAAAGTACCTACCAGCACTCTCCAACATCAGCGAGCCTCTTCGCCGTCTCCCCCACAAAGACTGTGTGTGGACTTGGGGTGAACAGCAACAAGAAGCGTTCAACATTGATTAAGCAGAAAGAGTGTGAAGCTCCAGTTCTGCGTTACTTTGATGCGTCAGCTCCAACAGAGGGTTAAGGAGACGCATCTCAGTTTGGACTCGGTTTCCCACTTCTCCAACATGGACAACCATTCGTGTATGCCAGTCGAGCATTGATGCCAGCGGAAACCAGGTACTTCCGAATAGAGAAAGAATTTCTTGCCCAAGTATTCGGTTTGGAGAAACATCATGAGTATATGTATGGTCGGAAGATCATATGTGGACCGATCACGAGCCTATGGTAGCAATAAACTAGAAGCAGTTAGATACAGATCCAAAGGGCTTAAAGAGACTGCTCTTGAGACTTCAACAGTATGTGTGCATACAGTACATGCCGGGACCTCAGCTTCATCTTGCAGACACTCTATCGAGAGCATACATTGACAATACAACACGCTCACAGACAGAAGATGAAGCAGAGTGAATACATCTGATAGATGGACTTAGAATCTCAGAGCCTACTAGAATCGCAATAAAGCAGGCAACAGCCGATGACGAGTCACTGGAGAAAGTGATCAAGTACGCCTGCCAAGGATGGCCTGGCTCAGCACAAGATTGTGATAGCAATTTAGCAACGTGCATCAGTACTACAGCATCAAACTTGAACTTACTGTCGATGATGGCATAGTCTTCAAAGGACTACAATGTGTGATCCCAAGTGCAATGAGAGCAGAATTCAGAGACAAACTACACATGGCTCATTGATGACAGCTGAACTGACTGATTACATTGCAAAATGTCCAACTTGCAATTAAGTACCAAGATCCCAGCAGAAAGAGAGCCTACATCCTCATCATTCTTTTGAAGTAGCCTTTGTTTCGCCATCCGAGAAAGAAAAAATTCAAAACGATTCCATTTAAAGTAGCCTCTGTACAACTGTCAGAGGATCATCACGTTGTTCATTCTTTAGGCCAAGAACAAGATGAACAATCAAATGACCAAGAAGAGTGTGATGAACTTTCTGAACTGACTTTGAAAGTTTCCAAGACTGATTACTATCCGGACAGTCAGAAGAAGATGAAATAATAAGAATACCAGTCTCTCATGTCCCCCCTCCCCCATTACTAAATCAAATAAAGCAATTCAACATGGGAACTGTGAACCAGCAGGATATGAAGTGGTACATGTACCTGAAGGGAATCAAGACGAAAATGTTACTTTAAACAAGTGGAATGCCTCTGGCGGTCACACCTGCATCACGCGATTCAATATAGCAGCAGTGCTGACTTTGAAAAAACACCATTTAAATAATTATTCACAAAAAACACCATTTATGTAATGATACAATACTACGTTCATTGACATTGGACCTTGATCATGTGACCTAAAACTTGTCAGTGATACTTGATTACCCCTATATCCACATTTTATACACTATATCTATAAACTTTGAAAGTTATGATAGCAATCTAATAATTACCTCTAAAATGGCCAAAGTTCAATGACCTTAAATGACCTTTGACTTTGGTCATGTGACCTGAAACTCACATGGGATGTTCAGTGATACTTGACGACTCTTATGTCCAAGTTTTATGAACTAGACCAATATACTTAGAGTTATGACGGTAATTCAACAAATACCCCCAACATGGCCAATATCCATTGACCTTTGACCTTGGTCGTGTGACCTGAAACTCGCACAGGATGTTCAGTGATACTTGATTACTCTTATGTCCAAGTTTCATGAGTCAGATCCATAAACTTTAAAAGTTATGATGGTACTTTAACAGATACCCCCATTACGGCCAAAGTTCATTGACCTTTGACCTTGGTCATGTGACCTGAAATGCGCACAGGATGTTCAGTGATACTTGATTACTCTTATGTCTTCAAAGTTTTATGAACTAGACAAATATACTTTCAAAGTTATGATGGTAATTCAACAAATACCCCCAATTTGGCCAAAGTTCATTTACCCTAAATGACCGTTGACCTTAATCATGTGACCTGAAACTTGCACAGGATGTTCAGTGATACTTGATTACTATTATGTCCAAGTTTCATGAATCAGATCCATAAACTTTCAAAGTTATGATGGTAATTCAAAAGATACCCCCAATTTGGCCAAAGTTCATTGACCCTACATGACCTTTGACCTTGGTCATGTGACATGAAACTCAGGAAGGATGTTCAGTAATACTTGATTAACCTTATGGCCAAGTTTCATGAACTAGGTCCATATACTTTCTAAGTTATGATGACATTTCAAAAACTTAACCTTCGGTTAAGATTTGGTGTTGACGCCGCCGCCGCCGTCGTCGGAAAAGCAGCGCCTACTGTATAGTCTCACTCTGCTATGCAGGTGAGACAAAAATGATGCAAAGTGATAACACTTAGGCCTATGTAATGAGAACACATAATCACGGCTCAAAAAGAGCATATGACAAGGTAGCATATTGTTTGTTCTGCTGCATAACCTCAGAAAAAAAAACTTCCTCAGCATCTTCCACAATATAAGAATGAGGTAGAAGTGGCTGCTTACATGGCAGAAAAGTCTTTTTAAAAAGACAATGTTTGCTGACTATCATCCGCAAGAGAGGTAATCACAAGCACAACTGCGAAGTAATCAGGTGGACTAGTTGTCATATACAGACCAACAAATCAAGCAGATCCAAAAGATTACGTTTCATCTTTCCACTACTTTAGATGGTTTGCAAAAGTTGAGTTGAAATGTGGAAGCACAGATGCACTGTATAAAAGCCGGAGAAATCAAGCAGTTCTCAAGGAAAAAAAAAAAATCAAGTGGGACAAGAAAAGCTGCTATTTCCACCAGCTCCAGAACAAAGTCTGCTGCATGAAGTACTCAGTGAGTGATGATGTGGCACGTTGCATTAAGGGGGACCACCTCATTACCAAATTATGGCACTGATGGATTTCCATAGAGTTACGATTGATCGGATCAATCGTAACTCTGTGTAAGACTGGCTCCAGATATAGTAACACTGTCAAAGTACATAGAAACCAATGCTGAAAGATGTTTGACAGATCTAAAGGGTGCATTCTACAAAGTGAATGCCTGGCAACAGCTTAATCGTTTGATGTTAACCTATTTGTCTTTAATAGGAGAGCAGTTTCCAAAATGACTTTTGAAGATTACACCAAAATCAAGGAAAGATCAAGCCATACAGTGGAAGGACAGGTGGCAACACTACAAAATTGGGAGCAGCAACTGGTGAAATGTCTATGGAGGGTTGAATTTGAGGGGAAAATGTTATGATGACAAACTTTGTAAAGTCAAGTATGGATGCTCTTATGGGGTACAGAAGTGAGGTTGGTGTCAACAAAAAGAACAGCTACTTCTTCGCCCTAGCAAGACCTGACATCATGTCTCACATCTGAGGATGTGACACACTTAGGGAACATGCTCAAAAAGTGCAGTGCGATCCAGCCAACATTATTCAGATTGACAAGATTGCACAAGCATGTTGCCACTACGATAAAACTTCTCAATCTCAGACAGAATGAGATGAATGTTCTTGCTAACTACATGGAACATGACCTTCACATTCATCAGCAATTTTACATGCTGCCGGATGCAGCCCAGCAAGTTGCAAAGATATCAAAACTTTTGTTTGCAATGGAAGAAAAGGGATGAAATCACGTTGAAGTGCTGGGTCAGGCAAAGAGCACTGATGATCTTCAGCAACAACCAGATGAAGGTAAATTCAATTCTCTCTCATATTCAGGATGAATACGGTTATGGCAGTTAACCCTTTGAGCCCCAAATTATTTGGGACGGTCGTGACCCTCACCCTAAATTATTTGCAGATATCAAGATTATTGGCTAAATGAAGGAATACATGACATTTGAAATATGAATGATCTGCTATTCTCATGATTCGAGCCCAGCCATGTCAGTGGCACCTTGCTCCGCAGGTACCTTGCCTGGCCCGGCTGATGTTGTTTAGCTTCCGTACTAACGATAATCTCAAATTTTGTCTCAAATTCACTGCTTTGGCCTTTGACAAAACCTTATAAATGAAAGCCAATCTTTGACGAAATAATGAACTAAAGATATCAACTGAATATTCCTAAAACGACATTAACTTTAAAGGTCACTTGATATCTAAAACCCTTGCTTTTCCAATCACATGACTTGAAGTCAGTATCAAGGCTTTTAGGGTTCAAGGGATTAAATATCTGACATACGATATGTGCATACATATTTATTTTTTAGATATGACTGGAACTCTCATTAACTGGAAACAACAGTGTTCATGCTCTTTGCTAAAGACCAGAATTTCCTTCTTTTTTTTAAATAGGACAGCTTTCAGTTTTATGCAGGGAGAAAGGTATTGTAGCTCAATAATTAATGTGTCCACTTCAGGACTTACAATCTATTGCAGTCTATATTTGAAAAATGACACATATCAACATTTTCATAAAACCATTGTCGAATATTCAATATCTCATAATTTTCATAATAATGAAATATAGCAAAGCACTAGAACAATATGAAAAGTTCTGCTTGCTTTGTCTCATCATATTTAAACAAGGCTTTAAATTTCTAGTTTCAATTTATTAATGATCCCTGTGAACTTCTTTTTTTAGGGTTTAATTTAATGTAATTGACTTTGTACACAAATGTTGCTGACCTACGTCAGTTTGAAACATGAGGAAAAGTAAAAATATTCATAGTTCTCTGAAAACTGATATGTTTCAACCCTGCTACAGTTAAAAGAAAAATTTCATATAATGCTAAATCTGTATCTAGCAGAGTTTGTCTTCTAAAGAGAAAGAAACCTTCTTTTCCCTGTCCAATTCACAAAAATCCATCAAAGCAGGTATGAGGAGCAAGGATTAGAATTTGCAAATTCAAATTCCTCAAGCACCAACAAGGTTATAATGCAAATATGCAAACAGATGACTAGAACCTTTCTAGTTGATTGCATCCCTCATATCATCTTAATAATAATAATAATAATAATATTTTTCCATTTTAATAAAGCACTACATCAGAAGCGTCGTGGTGTAGTGGTTCTGACTCTCGCCTTGCAATCAAAGGGGTTTGTGTTCGAATCCCACTGCCGCCTAGCGTCCTTTGGCAAGGCGTGAATCCGCAATTTGCCACTCTCCACCCAGGTGTTAATGGGTACATGGTAGGATGTGAAAGCCTACGTAGTATGCCTAGCAATTGAGTCTTGGAACTCTTGTTGATATGCTCCTCAGGGAGTCCAGGGATTGGAGAAAGTGCATACATTGTGAGCGGGCATGCCAGGATCCGATGACTAGGGAAATAATAATTGCCATGTTAAGCGCTTAGAAACAAGGTGTAAAAAGCACTAGATCTTGGGATTCTAGCAGGCAAACCCACGCACAATGCATGCACTTTCTCCACTCCCTGGGAACATTCCAATTTTCCAACAGGATTTTATCAAGCTACACAGAAATTCGCATCCTACCAAGTACCCAATAAGCAAATTCCAAAGGTCCTCCAAATTTCAGCTTAAGACAAAGGTCTAGAGTCCTTTCTATATGGGAATTCCAGGCAGAAAGATTGTTGGGACAACTGAACCATGTCTTCTGAAGCAAGAAAGGCGGTTACCGATATGTCTTAAGTCTTATATTCTCTCTGAGAGCCATATAGCAGCCTTACATCCCGTCTTGATGACCGCATCCATTGTGGAGTACATGGGTGCCTAGAGTGAGAAGAGAACAGACTACATGGTATAGTCAAATCTTGATTTTAGCATCAATAAGTCTGTATGGACAAGAATGGATTTGATTTGACATTTGCCCTAGCGACAACTGCTACGCTATAAACTCCACACACTAACAGAGTGACTAACTTCAACCCTGGATATAACACTGTACCCTACCATAAACCCTAAATCTAACATAAAACCCTATTGCAACCCTAACCCTACATCTTAGACAAAATGAAGCCCTGAACATTTGTCGCAGGAGCAAATGTTGTGTCTCCATGAATCCAGGGGGGGGTATTGTAGGGGAAGGCATAGATGATTTTGGTCAACTCCATGAAGTCAGTTTATAATACTTAATACTAGTAGCTCATTGACGGTAAAAATATAGATTCATATTAAAATGCACATAAACCAAAATTCATTATGATTGAAAAATATGTATCATCCCTAGGTAAGTGAAACTTAATATACAATTCAGAAGATAACCTGGTAATAAAGAATTTAACATGACTGATTGCTATACCTCAAAATATTACAAACATATGAATTCTTATTACCTTCTTTGCATCATTCTCAAGCCCTGTATTAAGATGTTCAAGCTCGTCATCTCTAAATTCCTTGATGATTTCTAATAGCTCCTTGTGAACCTCAGGATCGTCCTCGATCAGTGCACGGATCTGGCTGAAGAGTGAAAATAAAGAGAGGTATTTAGGGGATATCATGGTGCTAATGCACTTCAGCATTAAATTTTTACAGAAGACCAGGGAATAAATCAATCATTTATTTCAAAATGACTATTTGATTCACCTAACCGATCCAATTGCTTTATTTCAGCAGCTAGAAGCTTGATGATTGCAATCGATAACAAATTGTATGAGATAGGTAATATAAAAAAAAAATGGATTGTTCAGTCACACTATCATTGCCATTGTGCAATGCCATAAACAGTGGATATACAGAT
The DNA here is from genome assembly GCF_037042905.1 of Lytechinus pictus. Lineage (NCBI taxonomy): Eukaryota > Metazoa > Echinodermata > Echinoidea > Temnopleuroida > Toxopneustidae > Lytechinus > Lytechinus pictus. The sequence continues at coordinate 33,627,964 of NC_087254.1, read as the reverse complement.
AATTTAAGCATGGATTTTTGTTTACAAATTCCCATAGATTGAGGTGCACACATAGTAAGTTACTATAAAGTAATGACATCAGCGCCACCTGCATTGCGGATACTTTTGGACTGCCTTTGTGACGAAACAATGACTGTGCTGTATGACTGCAATGGATGCAACAACCAAATGATTATATTATCTCACATTGTGCATGCTTCACATCATCAAACAGATCTACTCCATTAAAATATGCATTCATAGATACAGAGCTTCTCTTGTGAATTATATCTCACTTCCACCTACGGCATGTCGGCCTCGGTAACATATAATCTCCTTCAGAAATTCTAAATCTATGGATAGCTATTTTATGATATATTCAATTCTGGAGCATGCACATTATGTACAATATAAACAAAACCCATACAATTCTAATTCATGTAATGATATATATGCCTGAGTCATATCGATTATTTTGAAAACCGGTGTTCGACAGCTTTAATTCGATCGAACATCGATGCATCGAATTTTGAAGGCGGGAAAAATTGAGTCAATTTTTTTTGCTCCAGCCGTCGAGTCCGATGCGCTATGCACGTCGCACTGCATGCATGCACTGACAGTATGCCCTGGCCGGGTGAGCGTTGCACAAGCAGATGACAGAGCAAAGTTCGTTTGTATTTTCCATGATCACAAAAACACAAAAAAGGCCGGGGACCAATGCAGAATTCTTCCCAAAATATCTTCAACAATGATATTTGCAGATGACAACATATAAGTTTAAAATGAAACAATATTAAAGACATGAATCACGCAGAGTTGATCCGAATGATTTTCGGTCAACTAGCATTTGCAGTCGGCCAGACTCGCACACACCAGCCCCGTCCACTCACTCTTCCGAAACGACAGGCGTGCTTGCCAGCAAACAAGTGCAACCAGCAGAGAGCGCTGTAACTTGCCTGAGATTGTGTAGTTGGATCCAAATGAGCTCCAAATATGGGAATAAATACGTAATTTTCTCTGGATGGTCATTTGAATTGCTATTTAATGCTGATATAACGATTGTGAGGAAAGATTGTGGAATATGAGTTATGACGATGTTCGAGAATTAATCCTGATAATAATATTGATAATCCATTTTTTTTAGGCACAAGAGCATGCGATCGAAATAAATACGAATGTCTCGGATCGAGCTCTAAATTCATATGAATTATTATTGGATGTTAAATAATTACGATTTAATAAGATTTTATAGTCATACTAAAAATATTGACGATGTCAGCAAAGTATGTTATGTTCATATGGAAGAATTAATACTGGCATTATTTTTATTCCATCTCAGTCTCCGAGCTCTGAGAAAAGAAGCACAATGCGCATGCGCGTTCGATGACGTATGACATATTTTCCATTCATGAAATCAGAGCCCAAAGTTGGGCACAAACTAGCTTCAAATTGATGGGAAAAAAATATCAAACGCAATTTTCTCTGTTTTGTCATGTAAAATGTTATTATATGGTGATATTACGATCTTGAAAAGAGTTTCTGCATGTAGACAATGTTCGAGAATCAATCCTGACGTGATAATTATTTTTTTTAGACAAGTGCAGTGCACTCAAGTCGATCGTCATGTGATGTCCGTCATTTAAAATTGAAACGAAATACAAACGTTTCACATCAAGCTCTAAATTCATATTAATGATTATCATATGCAAATTATTGTTTAATATTACGATTGAATAATGTTCTATGTTCATGAAAGTAAGATTTAATTTTACGTTGATCGCGTCAATTTCCGGCCATTTTCTGGTTTGATTAAAGCACAGTACTGCGCATGCACGATCGATGGCGATGACTTCCATTCATGAATTCATCGTGCATAAATTATCTCGGCACGAGCAGACGAGTAAGACTCGAACTATGATCGAAACAGACTTCAAATTAATGGTGAATAGGCATCATAATTACACAATCGGTTTCATTTTGGGGGCAATATAAATCAAGTAAGTAGAAGTGAAGTTGGAAATTACTGATATTTTGATGATTGCTTGTGTGAACCAAACGAATCGGCCGGCCGACGTATTTTTTTTTTCGATGCACCGATTTTGCAAAATCTGCACCGACGTTCAATGACATCGATCGAACACCGATTTTAAAATCGATTCTACTCAGGCTTAACGATATATACATACTCATTATAGTGTTCTCCTATAGATTCTTCTACTGCTACTGTACAGGCCATGGCAGCTTCCTTTCCCATCAGAGCTGAACCAGCACCTAAAGAAATTAAGAGATTAATTATTTTTTTTTAATATTGATCTATTTCAATATAATTCATATTAGGATCATATGATCTAGTACTTGAAACACTGGACTCATGATTGTGATATTTCAAAATTTGTTCTATATTCAGGAATAGTTTCATAAAATGGCCCCAACAATATTACAAGGGTTTAATTAAAACTCTGGTCTTAAGTCGTGGTTTAACTATGGATGCCTGTGACACAAATTTCGAAAGAAACAGGTTTGCTATATCATCTCATCTGTCACTCTGATCATTCATAACTCTCTAGGAAAAATAAATGAATTAGATATCTCCATCATTATTACATGATGAAAGAGAACAGTGACCATAATAAAAATACAATGTTAACACAATTTTGACATATGCACAGAGTTAGACCATGGTCTAAATTAAACCCGACTTAAAGACCCAGACCGGACCCCAAAGTGAAATTGACAAACCATATATAAATCGAAGGCTTATATTCCACTTAACACAGAAAAACAAGCTTTATGCATTTTAATCACTTATTAGCCTAGTATTTTGCATAAGAATAGCTTCATTTATCGGGCTTCGAAAATAGGCTTTCTTGTACATGCTTTCACAGGCCCTAGAGTGTGACATCATGTTGTGTTAGAAGTATTGTGATTCCATCGAACTTTACACAGGAAGACTGGGTGATTTTCCGCTTTTTAGATTACGCACTTTATTTTCTTCATTTCTATCACCTACGGATATCAGAAATATCTTTTCCTGTAAGCTTGAATTGATGAAATCTACAGCCTTTGACTACTTTACCATATTTTATATTTTTGGCTTATTTGACGTAACTTTCTAATTCTAAGTACATTCAGACTATGTGTAACAACTTTTCCTGACATAGCAATTTAGGCCCAATAAGAGCAAAACAAAGAAATCACAAAAAATCTGGTGAAGAGTTGTAGGTTTCCATCCATTTGAGCATTGAATAATTGCATGGGCGTCAGCTCAGAGGATTACTTTTTGTTCGTAGGGGGACATCTATTATTGCGTCCCCCAAACACAAAAGATAATCCTCCGCGCTGACGGCCATGAATAATTGTCATTGCAATGTATTTCTGCAATTTGAAAAAAAATCAAATTAAGAACTTGAAAAATCTGAAAAATCACGAACTTTTCTGTGTGCAAACCTATGGAATCACAACGCTTGTAACACAACATGACGTCACGGTCTCAAGGCTGGTGAAAAGCACTAGAAAGCCTTTTGTCAAAATCCCCTGCGAAACCCGCTAATTTGAGGTTTTCTTTAAGCAAAATACTTAGCTGTCAAGCGGTGAATATGCATAGAGCTTACATTGTTGTACTATGTAGCTTTACATGTTTTCCATTTTGTCAATCTCACTATTAGCTCCGGTCTGGGTCTTAAAGAATAAAGGTTGAATCTTGAAGATGAACATGTGATCCATACCTAAGACAAAGCCTGCAACATTCCAGATTGGCAACAGAGCTGTGGGACGTACTCTGCGTTCTGGGATCAGTCTCTCAAATGTCTCCTTGTGATGCTTCTCTTGGTCCCACATTTCCTGGAAAAAAATATCATGAATGAAACTTATTGAGCAAGTTCGTAAGCATAGTGCTAGAGTCTGCATAAGTATGGAAGCAGGAGGCCGTCAAAAACACGGATATACGTCGTGTCGTAATTCAATTTACTACACAACGTAAATAATTACGTAGTGTAGTAATTCGAATTACTACACGACGTAAATAATTACGTAGTGTAGTAATTCGAATTACTACACGACGCAATTCCGAATTACTGCCCAACGATTTAACGTCATGACGTTAAATGAATTAGTGTCGCTACATCAAATAATTAAGGTCGTGTAGTAATTCGAATTACTACACGACGTAAATAATTACGTAGTGTAGTAATTTCAATTACTACACTACCTAAAGAATTACGTCGTGTAGTAAATAATTACTACACGACGTAATTCCGAATTACTGCTCAACGATTTAGTGTCATGACGTTAAATCAACCAATGGGATCATTCGTTATAAACCTACAATGCAATGCCAGCGCGGGGGAACTTGAATGCGGGGCGCGCGGCCGATCGCGCTGGAGTTATCGACCAATAGCGCCCGACCATGGGCGGAAATCCCAGGGGGGACAGGGGGGACGTGTCCCCCCCCCCCCTACTCAAAATAGTAGGGGGGACACAATATCAAATGTCCCCCCTACTAATTTTTGGTCTTTTATGATAGTAAGAAATACATCGTTCAATATCGAAATAAAACATGTATTTTAGGACGAAATTACCTTAAATTTGGGGTGATAATTTTCCAGCCCCTTGTCCCCCCTACCTTTTGGGAGAGATTTCCGCCCCTGCGCCCGACCAATAAGGATTTTGAAGATAGCGGACTATAAATCAATAGATTTTGTGCACTGTGTCTACAAAAGCACGAAGTGAAATTGAAGGTAAGGTAAAAGATATCGGTATCAAGAGTAAACGATTATCTATTGAAGTTGGAACGCAAAAACTTATAAACATCGATTTATAGCATATTATGTATTGGAAGATGTCTGACATTGTGTTTTATTGCAACACTTAAGGGGAAGAAAATGATGTTTAATTTATGAGATGTCAAGGTATGCATCGATTTGTAAAGACATCAAAACTTATATTTGTTACATATATATGTATTTTATTTTGTATATGAATTGAAGTTGTCAATAAAAAATACTGAAAAAAAAAATAATAATCATGATAAGAATAATAAAACACATACTGATTGGTGGTTCCGGGAGCCGGATGAGTGGCCAGTGACGTAGCTACTGGGGGGGGGGGGGGGCTGGGAGGGCACGTGCCCCCTTGAGATTTGGTGTGCCCCCCCCCCCCCCCCCGGTGCCCCCCTGAAAAAAAATGACAGAGCAAAAAAAAAAGAGAAAAAGGAGAAAGAAGAAAAGAATAAAGGAAAAGAAGAAGAAATACAGGAAAAAAGGAAAATTAGAGGGGGATGACGAGTGAATGAAATAATGTGAGGGGAAGACTTGCAAAAAATCAAAAACAAATCTTTCATGTTACTACATAAAATTTTTGCTTGCGCTTCGCGCCAGAAAATGTTTGATTTTGGCGGGATTCTGCATTTTTCGCCAATTTCTATATAGGATTGGGTCGTAGATTCAATCGTAAAAAATAAAGAGTTAGATCGAGTGTTTTAGCATGGGACTTGTACCAGGCAAAAGGGTATAGGCTTTAAGAAAACGCCAATCACTATTCCTATTATGCCATTCGATATATTTAATTAGATTTAAAGAAAAATTATGCTTTTGGCGGGATTTTGCGATTTCCCTTTGATCGTAGATTCAACCGAAAACAATAAGATTTAAATCGAGTGTTCCACCATGGGACTTATACACTAGCGTACCTACGGGGGGGGGGGGGGGGGGGGGGGGTGGGGGCAGGGAGGGCCCCCCCCCCCACTGACGAGCCACAACCCATGCAAAGGACGTATCCCTGCCCCCCCCCCCCCCCGACGAGCTTGAAAGACCTTTTTCCCCCCCCCCCCCTGACGAGCTTGAAGACCTTTTTATTATTATTATTTTTTTTTTGTTGCTTGTCAAATTTTTTGGCGGACGGTTTTGCCCACCCCCCCCCCCCCCCCGTGGAAAATCCTAGGTACGCCACTGGACCTATACCATGTATGCCAGGTGCAAGGGTAATATCTTATGGGCTTCAAGAAAATTCCAACCATACAGATTTGCCACCCCCTCCCTCCCAAACACATACACCATTAACTCCTATTGATGGGTCATGGTCTGTGTGTTTTTATCCTGGTTTTGCATTGTGGGCATAAAGATTTTTTTTTTAAAGACCCAAAAAATCACCGTCTTTGTTTTGTTGTCATCCATACGTGCCCCTCACAGTGGCGTAGCTAGGATTTTTTTTCCTGGGGGGGGGGACTGGGGGTCCTTGCTTTTTCAGGGGGGGGCACCATTTTTTCCGGTGTGTGTCACAAGGGCGGATCCGACTTACGCCAATAGGAGACGAAACAAAATTGCGCCAAAAGTCATTTTGGGCAATTTCAGATTTTTTATTTTTGTCATGCACGGCTGAAAGACAACACTTTAAAGAATACCTCAGCAAAATATTTCATTCGGGAATTTGCATAAAGATTGTTAATTTCCTACCTCACATCGTAAAATGTGATATTTTGCGAAATGCCGCGTATATGACAACTTAGTTGAAAAACAAGCCCTTTCACAGGAGGTTTTTCAAGTAGGAATCTGAAAAAGGCACGAACATAATCCTGATATATTCTTTTTTTATGTGAAAGGGTTCAAAGTAGATAAAAGACACATTTCAGGAGGTTTATAGGATAATTATTCCTCGAAATAGGCTGATAATCCATGTTTTTTGCATTTACATTAGAAACGTTTAGATTTCCGTGGATTTCCGTTTAAATTCTATCATCATTATTTTGCCAGATGTCGAAGCTTTAAGTCGATACCAAATTTAGCTGCCCGTTTTCGCCCGTTTTCATGTTAGAGCCAATTTTACTTGACACAGCACCCCCAAACCTGTTCAAAAACCGTCATTTTTATACCGCGCAGTTATCGCAGCGCACCGTGTGGGGTGTACATTGCCGTTCATTTTTGCACGGCGGGGACGATCCCCTTCTATTCCATGAAAATGACATGAATTCCGGGCATGATGTAAACAAAATGAAGGTTGATAACTCATATGAGGGCTACCCACCCCTCTTCCAGAGATAAAAGTTAATTGTAGTATAATTTCAGCCCAAAACCCTCCTCATAATTATAGTAAAACATTAGTGGTGTTATATACTATGCGTTTTACTAAAGTCTACCCGCTTGATAAAGCACGGTTAATATTTTCAGATTTTGAAGTATTGTTTTTAATCTGATGATCATTTTGATGCCATAAAATTATTTTCAGGATCTCATACACACTTTTTAGCCATGTGAGAAGCATAAACCAACATTCACTCTGGTCAATCTTGAAGTAACACAGAACACAAAGTTTATATACTGCACATTGTTTAGCGTAATTTGTCTTTTCACAGATAGGTTTTAAGTAGCCAATCAAAATTTGGTATCAAAGTGACGTCATATCGACTTTAAATTATGTTCAGTCGATTCTACGCCCCAAATTACCCTTAATCAACATGTTTAAGTAAAAATATAATACGGGATATAATTTTGGCGCACTTTCAACTCATTCTGGCCCACTGTGGGACGGGGCCCGTAATTATCTTCACCTATATTTTCCCCGATCAGTCACTTCTTAGTTTTATTCTTATAAAACAACACAAACATGAAATAATCTCATAAGCCTTATAAAAAGTGCGAGCGCGAAGCGCGGGCGATTTTTTTTCTACTTTCACGTATTTTGTCCTGAAAATGTAATATTCTGGGCAATGTTATGTGTGATCCTGAACAAGATTCATATGTAACTAAATGGTTACTGCGAACGCCAAGAGCGAGAGCAGATTTTTTTTAACTGTTCTAGCATTATCGAAAAGGGACCTGTTAAGGACTGCTTACAGTTACCCACGAAGACGGTATATATCTCAATAATGCGAGCGCGAAACGCGAACAAATTTTTTGGACATTCCGACCTAAAAAAATTGTCATTCTAAGCACTTTTTGTATTAATAAATGGGATAGGTATGTAACTAAACACCAAATCTTCTCAAGGGGGCACGTGCCCTCCCAGCCCCCCCCCCCCCCCCGGTAGCTACGCCACTGGCCCCTCATCCGGCTCCCGGAACCAGCAATCAGTATGAGTTTTATTATTCTTATCATTATTATTATTATTATTTTGTATTCAGTAGTTTTTATTGACAACTTCAATTCATATACAAAATAAAATACATATTATAACAAATAGAAGTTTGATGTCTTTACAAATTGATGCATACCTTGACAACTCATGAATTAAACATCAATGTCAGACATCTATCAATACATAATCATAAATCATTACCAATGCTAATCGATGTTTATAAGTTTTTTCGTTCCAACTTCAATAGATAATCGTTTACTCTTGATACCGATATCTTTTAACTTATTTCGTACTTTTGTAGACACGGTACACAAAGTCTATTGATTTATAGTTCGATATCTTCAAAATCCTTAATGGTCGATAACTCCAGCGCGATCAGCCGCACGCCCCGCATTCAAGTTCCCCCGCGCTGGCATTGCTTTGTAGGTTTATAACGGACGATCCCATTGGTTGATTTAACGTCATGACACTAAATCGTTGAGCAGTAATTCGGAATTACGTCGTGTAGTAATTATTTACTACACGACGTAATTCTTTAGGTAGTGTAGTAATTGGAATTACTACACTACGTAATTATTTACGTCGTGTAGTAATTCGAATTACTACACGACCTTAATTATTTGATGTAGCGACACTAATTCATTTAACGTCATGACGTTAAATCGTTGGGCAGTAATTCGGAATTGCGTCGTGTAGTAATTCGAATTACTACACTACGTAATTATTTACGTCGTGTAGTAATTCGAATTGCTACACTACGTAATTATTTACGTCGTGTAGTAAATTGAATTACGACGCGACGTATATCCGTGTTTTTGACGGTCTCCTGCTTCCATACATAAGTTGACCATCAATTGAATCCTGTGCAATAGGATAGCAGCACATTGCACTGACACTTGAGTATTTCATTTGAGATAAGGCTCAGTGTCCCCATACATGTATGTATAGAACTTACATATGCTGCTATGTGTTGTAAGAATTCCGGTTGTGAAAATAACTGGCTATTATGTTGTTTTTTTGTCTGATAAGTTGTCAGATCTGACAAGTTTCCTTTGCTTTGATTGGCCCAGAAGCACTTTTACCTTGGTAACTGTCAGATAGGACATCTGACAGGTCCTTTCACTAAATACTCCGCTCTTGTGTGGTGCAGAATGACTTCCCTATATACCTGACTTTAAAATGTTTCAGTTGTTTGGAAATTATTAACCTCTTTTTGAACAACACCCTGGTCAACACACTAAACCAACTGGCCTTTAAACTAGGCGGAGGCTGCAGCTTATGTCTTTGCCTATTAAACTCTGATGCTGTTACAGAAAGCGTCACGTACATGTAGCAGCAGCATCAGACGTACTGCCAAAGTATCACGTAACATCATCAGCCTCCCAAAGACGAAAGCTCCAAAAGATGAAAAGTGGCAGCCACCACCTATGATCCAACAGATATGTACAAATTTCAGATGAATCTTTATGACTGGTGAGCTACTACCAACCTGTATGAGTGGTCCTACTGATGTATTCTTGAGTACAGCAAGCTGACCCGCATAGATCCTATCGGCTCCGACCTCTCCAGCGTGATCCACCCTGATGATCCGGTCTATCATCTCTTTCCTTGTCAGGCTAGACATAGAGCTAGCTGACCTCTGACCTTTGACCTCCGTAACGGCTCTCATTGCCCGCAACTTGTATTGCCTCAGAACACAATACCTCATTGAACTGAGATTCTGCATCATGGATGGTTGGTTGGTACACTTTGAATCTGGCTGTGAGCAAAGAGATTTAGTGGAGATTACAGGATTTGTTGATGGTATTTCATAATAAACCAAAGTTTGGGAATCTCGCCTTTGCCATATGATGTCAGCAAAAAATACACATTAATATAACATGACTGCTAATTTAATCCCCTTTTTCAACTTCTTTCAAACTCACATCCAAAAACAATTTTATAGTCGTGTATACCAAATGTGTATAAGGTTAAACAAAATAAACTGAGTTCTAAAAGAAACTGATCAAACTTTTACAAGGGCACTGCACAAATTCCACTCAGTCAGAATGAACAATATTTTTTTTTTTTACAAAGGTTAGCTTCAATAATCTTTACTAAGCACAGTACATCAATAATTAAGAGATTGATTCAATCACAGAGAGGCTATAGCCCCTCACATCAATTGGTGTCTGAATCCACAGTCACAAAATTGCAAAAGAAAGACTAATGAAAATGAGATAGCATTAAACAAAACAAACTTCCTTCTTTATAACACATGGCCTTAATGGGCATGTAGAAGTGATTGGCTCAATCACAAATAAGCTACAGGAAGTAAACATCAAAATTTAAATGACTGGAACAATCACACAGCCACACACAGATCAGGGGGGGGGGGGGATGTTCCAGTAAGCACTCCTAGTATCAATGAGGACAATACATAAACAGTACTGACCTTATAGGTGAAAATAGCACATTAACACGGGTTGGTGCATGCACCCACGGTAACACACAGTGATGGCGACAAGGCTTGGCGCGGAATGAGCTGTCAAGTGGCATGATTTTTTTTCTCATTTCAATCATGATCTGTTTTGAGTGAAATTAGTTTGTGTATTGCAGTGTAGATATCATAAGGTTAAATTTGGTTCAATTCTGGATGCAGGAACCTCTGTTCCTCTACGTCTAGCTCACTGTGACGTCTAAAGAATTGGCGCGGTCCGGGGGAGGAACCTTATAATCAAATTTAAATTATGCATTACGCCACCAAAAGTAAATCCTCTTTTCAAATTGTAATACATCCTTAGACTCCAATACAAGCTCGGGAAGACTATTCCATAAGTTACAGATTCTCAATGTAAAAAAAGTTCTTATGTGTATTCTTGTTTAATAGCTTTCATCTTGAAAAGCATGTGCACATGACCCATTGTACTGGTAAAAGAATTAAGTTGCAGACATGGGGTAACATCAGGGTCATATTTGTGGAGAATGTCTCTATCATGTCACTCCTAGCTGGTCTATAAACAAGAGTAGGTCATCTCTGCACATTCTCAAGTGCATCAATATGTTTTACTTTGTATGGATTCCACACAGCATGGCCATACTCTAGATGAAGCCGAACCACAGCCTTCAAAAGTCTCTTAAACATATCTTCATCCAGAAAAAAAAGACCTCCCTACCAAGCCTGCTAGCCTGTTAGCTTTTGAAACAATTTTCTGTGCGTGATCATCAAATGAAAGTACGCCATCTATTTCTATGTCCAGGTCCTTCATCAAATCAACATGCTCTAGATTACACTTACAGTGGCGGTCTTTGAGTGTAATTACACTCTAATCTACGCCCGGGCCCAGATCAATAGAGTGACCAAGCCAGAACAATAGCAGAACAATTGTTCTAGCTCGAGTGTAATCTCTACCTTTCTTTAAATGATATGATATCAAAATTTATTAAGGTAAAAATTTGAACAAATATCTGTGGATTTTGTACAATGGTGCTTGAAAGTCTGACTACTCTGGCAGCTTTTTTCAACCTTATAGCTTTCATCTTGAAAAGCATGTGCACATGACCCCTTTTCTGGTAAAAGAATTAAGTTGCAGACATGGGGCAACATCAGGGTCATATTTGTGAAGAATATTAAAGGTCTCTATCATGTCACTCCTAGCTCGTCTATAAACAAGAGTAGGCAAATATAGCTTCTTTAGTCTCTCAGGATGAGAGCCCTTTCAAAGATGGGACGCAGCGAGTAGCTTGTCTCTGCACATTCTCAAGTGCATCAAGGTGTTTTACTTTGTATGGATTCCACACAGCATGGCCATACTCTAGAATCTTGATGAGGCCAAACCAAAGCCTTAAAAAGACTCTAAAACATATCTTCATCGATAAAAACAAATGACCTCCTTACCAAGCCTGCTAGCCTGTTAGCTTTTGAAACAATTTTCTGTATATGAGCATCAAATGAAAGTACGCCATCTATTTCTATGCCCATCAAATGAAAGTACGCCATCTATTTCTATGCCCAGGTCCTAAGTTCATCGAATCAACATTTACACTTGAATCTACACTCGGGCCCAGAACAATAGAGTGACCAAGCCAGAACGATAGTAGAACAATGGATTCACTGGACCATTTCCTTTGTTCTAGCTCGAGTGTAATCTCTGGTGCTCAAAGATTGCTGACTGGGTCTGTATATAGGCCTACAACGCTACCTTTCTTTAAATGATACGATATCAAAATTTATATCTATAAAGGTAAAATTTTGAACAAATATCTGTGGATTTTGTACAATGGTGCTTGAAAGTCTGATTTACTCTGGCAGCTTTTTTAAACCTTATTGAGATCCCAATGTCCCCTAGTCTATTAATTAATGATTATCTTAAGACAGTGCATATATATCTGTGTGTGGCTGTGTGGAAGGCTTGTGTTCTCACCTACGCTTAAACCAGTTTAATGTGGCAAAGTGAGAGGTGATTTTCCAAGGACCAAGCTGGTTTGGAAGATCGCCTTCCACTTTCGATACCACTTTGACTCTTTGAGAGTGCGTACACATCCGGCAATAGTACACATTAAATTGGTTTCCACTTAACTTATTTAAAGGTCAAATCAACCCCAGGAAAATGTTGATTTGAATCAACAGAGAAAAATCAGACAAGCATAATGCTGAAAATTTCACCGAAATTGGATGTAAAATAAGAAAGTTATGACATTCTAAAGTTTCCCTTATTTTTCAAAAAATAGTTATACTAGAGCGATGCACAATTTAGTCACATCACATGCAATTGAGAGAGTCGATGATGTCCCTCACTCACTATTTCAATTGGTGAGGGACATCATCGACTCTCTCAAGTCTCATTGCATGAGACTATATTGTTGTAGTAGCGATGTAGTAGCGATGTACCCCTCCCCCAATCTATAATTGTGACGTCACCGGCCATGCTGCGGTGGATTTGACTAGTTATATGGCTGACTGGCAGAACTTGAACTTGGACAACGCTCCTCAGAAGTCATATTTTGCCTGGTGAGTTTGTTGATCCCACCCCTATTTATTTACATAATTCTAATCATCGAGCAGTGGTGTTCATTAACTGACCCCAGCTGCTTTATTGTAAAGAACAAGCATGACAAAAAAGTCAAAAGAAATAGTTCTGTATTTCTTTTGACGTTTTGTCATACTTGTTCTTTTTTGTTTGAATTATACAATATTTCATTTTTTTGCAGATTTGACAATAAGGACCAAGACTGAACCATAAAATGTTAAAGAATGGTAATTCCACATGTTCAGGGAGCCTTTGGTAAGTAGACGATAGACTCTAGTCTAATCACCACCCGCACTGGATTGGTATCAGCGGCCTCGCCACTCATCCGTACGCCGTTTCTAACGGGCTAGCTACTACTGCTACCGGTACCGGTACTGCGAGTGCGAAGACGGAAGGTTTGGCTGCCGGCTGGTACTCGACTCGTCTCGGACAATCGACAATTAATCGGACTTTATGAGGTAATGACTTTCGTCTTAAACCGTGAAAAATATCTACATAATTTTATTTTTCATTTCTTTAAATATGAACAATACAAGAATATAAAAACAAGCAACAACATACCGAATAAATTAGAGTCTCGCCGCTCCCTCGTCCGGTCTTGTAATGATTACAAAATTCTATTATGTAAGATAGACTGTACGCATGCGCAAATTAAGAGGGTATTCCCCTTGCTCAAACTTCAGAGGCGGCAGAAATTAGCCCCCGCCCCCCCCAAAAAAAAGTTTGACCCCGGTTTATTTCCAATTCGTCTAATGCCAATTCGTCCAATTGCCAACTCGTCTACTACCATTTGGTCCATCATCAGTTCGTCTACTCACCACATGGTCTACTTTCATTTAGTCTATAATGCCATTCCGTCTAATAACAATTAGTTGGTCCAATAGCCATTTAGTCCATATACTATTTGGTCTAATTAAACTTAAGTGTTCATTGTGCAAAATGAATGATAAGAAAATGGGTATTAGACCAACTGGTTACGAAATGGTAATAGACGAAATGGTGATTAGACGGAGTGATGATTGGAGCAAATGGTTATTAGACCAAATGGTTGTTAGACGAAATGTTGATGGACGGAATGGCATTAGACTAAATGAAGGTAAACCATGTGGTGAGTGGACGAGTTGGCCGGCATTAGGCGAATTGGCAATGCCCAAATTGCCCCGTATGCCTTTACATGAAAATGAGAAAGGCATCAATTTTTTTTCCAAGTCACCATTCTGTCTTTACCATCCCCCTACCATCCTCATTCCCATTCAAGGGCCCCGTCTTACAAAGAGTTACGAATGATCCAATCAATCGCAACTATGGAGAGCAAGTAAAGTAAATAAAATGCATGTTTGCCCCCCAAAAAATCTAGATATGAATGTATATCCATAAATTAATTGATTTCTTGACAGTTCGGTGTGTTCTCGTTTGTTTACAAAGAACATTTTGCACATTTCCTGTAGAAAAAATGACACTGATGGATTTCCATAGAGTTACGATTGATCGGATCAATCGCAACTATGGACGGCCAGCAACGTCAACAACTATTATGCATGTTTTTTCAAAATATTTTCTAGCTATGATGTATATTCATGCATTCATTGTTTTATTGAAAATTCACTGCGCTTCGTTTTGCATACAAAGGACACTGTGCAAATTCTTCATAGAAAAAATTATGACACTGATGGATTTCCATAGAGTTACGATTGATCGGATCAATCGTAACTCTTTGTAAGACGGGGCCCTGGTGTCCGTCTTACAAAGAGTTGCGATTGATCCGATCAACCTCACCTGTATGGAAATCCATTGATGTCACAATTTTTTCAACAAAATCTTTGCATAATGTCCTTTGAATAACAAAGATAATTAAGCCACTTTCAAGTTTCAAGAAATCAAAGAATGTATGAATTTACGGCATATCAAGAGCAAACATGCATTGTTGATGTTGCTGGCTTTCCATAGTTTTGGTTGATCGGATCAATCGCAACTCTTATATGGGGTCCAGATTTCCAGTATTGTGGAACCAACGTTGAGGCAATCGATGATGCAGAGACCGATACAGTTTTAGGTTTACTGTTCCCTTCATCATAGGAGTCTATTATGAATGGGATATTCTACAGTTTTCATGTTTGTATCTTATGAGTTTATGTTTCGACCCCAACTAAAAAAGAAAGAAAGAAGAGAAATAGGCCCTACGTGATATGTTTTCACCGATTTTATAACGGAATACATTGTATAATGTTTATCACAACAACTTCGAGTCTTATAGGATTCACCTGAAGGCATATTCCTCAATGGTGTCCACTTTTCATGTGGTTTTATTTGCATTATTTTGATGCGCACCCTCATAGCAAGAGGGGGGGGGGGGGTAAAAAGATATTGCCACCGTTCAGATCGGTCGCCAAAGAGGTAAAAGCTCTGACGGATGTGGATGAGTGGGTTATAAAGACTGATATGCGATGCGTGAACCGAATTTTATTCTTATATACACTGAAATTATAAGGACTGTCAAATCATGCTTTAGCGAAGCGCCAGCTGATTTTTTTTTAGATGCCGACCTAAAACATGTAAAAACAGGACGTTTTAAACCCCTATAGAACAAAAAGGGATGCATATCTCAAAAGTAACAGGGACTCTCGAGTGGGATTATTATTCAAATAATGCAAGCGATAAGCGGTGGTTGATTTAAAAATAATAATAATCCGACCTGAGAAAATGGGTCAATATAGGGCTATACGATTATCGTGAATGTGAAGCGCGAGCTGAAAATGTTTGATATAAGCCGACATGAATAATGGCATTTATTTAAACAGGAATTCGTGAAGAAAATGAGGCCCATCTTACAACAGGTTATACGTGACGTAGGCAACTAGTTCGTCCAGCATGTCCAGAGCAAGCGGCATTTCTTTTTTTCGAAAAACAAAATCCAAATTCTAATCCTAAAACTTTCGACAGTCAGAGTTCTGATACGTATGGAAAAGGGAATTCTTTCCCTCGAAGAGATTTCGTTTGTTCATGGTCCATATAGTGTCGAAGAGAAAGTGGCCGTCGTAAAATTTCCCAAAGAATTTCTTTTTATCATCGCTTAAAGAGAACATGAACAAATAGGGTTATATCCTTCCTCACAGCCATGATCAAACACAAGATCTCACAAGTCGTGTTAATTCAATTCAATTGATTTCAACCAATCAGCAAATTTGTTTTGAATCTGCAATATATTTGATAGCATGAATAACATTTGTTTATTCAGATAACATCGATAACTACAATGTTAGAAATCATAATAATTAAATCAATGATGAATCATTAAAAGTATGAATATGACTTCAATTCAAGTCAATTCAATCGTTTTTATTGTCCACTTCCAATACAATTATTTCACAGTTGATATAATAGCATATTACATTTGGAGTATACATACAAGATTAACATAATTACAATAGACAATTATCAAAATAAAATATGAATTGAGAGGGAATGATGACCAACTGAAAAGCATGCAGAGCTTGTACATTAAAGCAATAAAGCAAACTCTTATGTTTTATTGTTTATACTGAAATGTATTTTTGTATTATTTGCCGAATAAGTTATAATAATAATAATGACAATAATGATAATAATAATAATAATAATAATAATGATAATAGTAATAACAAGAATGATAATAGTAATAATAATAACGATAATAATAATGATAATGATGATAATAATAATGATGCTGATAATAATAATAACTCTCAATGCGAATCACAAAGAGATTATCGAATGGCGAGATGTAAACAATCATTACGAGATCCCAAAACTTGTCAGCTGGAGAGTGTTTCACCATTTTTTTTTGTCCGACAAGTTGTCAGATCTTATTACTTCCCTTGATTTGATTGGCTGAGAAGCACTGTTACTATGGTAACTGTCGGGACTCGTCAGTTAAACATCGGTCCTTTCATGAAACGCTCCCCCGATCACTCTGTTCTAAGAAAAAACGATGTAGACATGACGCGATCAAAGCCAAAGCTCTATACTGCATCTCTTCTATCGTAACTATGGATTCTTCAAATTCAATCAAGATGTCCAAACCACAGATCTCGGTTCTCGTCATGTCTACATTCTAAAGAAGAAATGATCAGCTGACAAGATCTCGGATTTCGACATATCTACATTCTGAAGAAGAGATCGAAGATCAGCTGACAAGATCTCAAATCTCGTTGTACCAATTAACATAGGCCTACAGAGATGATGAGATTACAAGATCTCGGATTTCATTACCATTTTGTCATATAACTCATGAATTCATGTTGACATGAGAACCGACCGAGCTCTCATCATGTCTACACTCTGAAGAAGAGAATGATATCAGGTGACAATATCATGGATCTCAGCAGCTTGTCATCTAATCATCTGCTCTTATATCAACTGACAAGTTCTTCTATGTCGTAGTTTTTACATCTTGACATTAAATGATTATCTCTTCTAATAACATGACAAGATCGGAGTTTTGGCTACATAATTTGGATTGGGTTTGTACGTTACTAGAATGTCACATTTTTGAGCAATTTTGGGTCACGGGGGCCACTTACATTGACGTGTGGATACCATGCGCGACCAACAAAAAAAACACGTAAAAAGGATGTCGATAGGGCACGTTACGAACGTATACATAATAAGGGTGTCAAAAATACTAAAATAATGACAAAGGGTATCTATTTCGCTAGGAAAGCTACGTGTTTAGGGTCAAATTTGTGAGGGTAAAAAGACTAAAAAATAAAGGATGTACTTCTTGCCCCAACAGTTAACACTATACGTGCTTAGAGTCCGACTTGCGCGAGGTGGGGCCGTATATGATGTAGGTAAAGGTAAAACCGACGTCCGTGATATATAGAAATTAAAATATCATTGTACTTGTTAAGGGGTTCATTTCAGGGAATACTTGTCAAGGGTATCGTTTTGTTTCCAATACTTGTTAAGGGTAGGGTTTCACACGCCAATACTTTTTAAGGGGTGCATTTTCAGAATATGGAAAATACTTGTTTAGGGTGCTTTCGAGACCCCATGGTTGCGCATGGTATCCACTCGTCAATTAAGTGTCCCCCGGGTTTTGGGTCTAACATGCACTTACAAAATACGTTATTTCGGAACCATGTACCCTCGCGTCGCGAATTCGATCTTAAAAGTTGCGCGAGACTTAAAGATAAACAGTCATGAAACGTCGCGGCGCGATCTTTTCGCGTTACAGATTTATTATTTTGGTAAAGATGTCGAGGGGGAGGCAAGAAACATCTTCATGCAGGGCTGGATAGCGTTAAACGAGCTATCCAGATGTCTAATATCAGGATCTCGATCGTCTTTTCTACATTCTGGACAATTAGAGCTTATCAGCTGAAAATATCTTTCCGTTATGGCAGTTGGCGATATGTTGAAGAGTATGATCAGAACGATTTCAAAGTCTCGCATCTCATCATCTCGTCTTCTACTCATTCGTTCTAATGTATGTTGACATGAGATCCGAGAACTCGCCGCCATTTCTACATTCTTAAGAACTGAGATCTGATCAGCTGGTATGTTCTTTGATGTCGTAACGATTTACATCTTGCCAAATTATGTTCATAAATCTGTTCTTATGGAGGTTGGCATTCTATCCGAGATCTCGCCATGTGATCATCTCGTCGATGCCGGGAAGCTTAAAAGTGCCACCAGATATCCGTCCTGATCTCACCATTGCTACATGATGTAGAAGAGATAGACTTAGATCTCGCAGTTATATCGATCGTTTTAGAAAACTCTGATCTAGCCAATAACATTTTGGAGAGATGATCACTACAAGATCTTGGGTCTAAGTGCCCGCTTTGGTTCTCCGGTCATTACATGACCTTCGTTACGGCCCCCATTTTACAGAAGGGAGACATTTGAAGGACCTTTTGAAAGACCAAAAATTGGCAAGGTCTTATATACAGCAGTCTTCAAGATCACTTGAATTTGTCATCTCTGTGGAATGGTTCCACCCCTCAAAGAACTATGAAAAAGTGATTGGTACTTACTGGGCTTAGGCTATATAGTCCTATAAATATCTTTCAATGGTCTTTCCGTGATCTTTTATGCAACATGTGATCGGCTCATAATTCATTCCATGCGGTCTTTCAATGATCTTTTAATGATCTCTCATTAGTCTTCGATCCCCACACATATCTTGAAAGACTGTCAAAAGATCATGGAAAGATTAATAAGAAATTTTAAAGTTCATCAACAGACCGCTGGAAGACAATCAAAAGACCATTTTCTTGAAAGACTGTTTTGAACCGTTCCAAAAAGTTTTGGAGATCATGGAGACCACGAAGATCACTTAAAGATCAATCAGGAATTATAAAAGACCTCAGAGATCTTTGAAAATTTATTGAAAGTTTCATGGTCTTACAGAGGTCTTGCTCTCTGTGGAATGGGGGTTTACGTGGCCATTAGGCTATGGGCCAGCCGAGGAGTTAATTATTCCCGTATTAGGTTAAGTTATTGTACCATACTCTATAACATTTGCCGCCCTGTCTACAAAACTCCCTAGATCAATTTAAGCAAAGGTAGATTCGGTGGAACAAAGTTTTCTCCAAACAGTTTTGTTCTTGAAATATTTCAGGGCATTTTCACGGAATATGCGATCGTGGTAGCAATATATAATAGGATTTAGAGCAGATCCACAGTGATACATAAAATATGCCGCATCATCAAATGGACGAGAGTACAGATGATCCTCAGTGTCGAATACCACAACCAGAAGATGCACACTCATTGGAATGGAACAAAGAAAATAGACAAGAGTGATGAAGGTGACTTTCTGTGATGCCTTAACACGGGAAGCGGTAATATCGCCTTGTGCTCCGCCGATAGCCTGCTCCATATCGGCTATTCTACGAGCATGTCGCATTGCCGTTCGCAGAATCAGCATGTTAAGGATAAGTAAGGATGATACCGATGCGATGATCACAGTCACCTCAAGAAGATACCATATTCTAGTACCGAGAGCATACTGGGAAGTAGTCCCAGAGCAGTAGACTGTAACGATAGTTGGACCTTCTTCCAATCTGCCGACTTGGCTAAGTATAATCCCACTAGTAGTCAACAACCAACTGACGAGTATCCCAAACGCGATTCGCTTCGTGGTGACGATAGTTTGGTATCGGAAAGGTCTATGAACGGCGATATATCGATCACATGTTACCATAAAAATATGAAAAAGATTATTGGTGCCACAAACAAAGCTGAATCCTGTAAAATACCTTGAGTACGTTTCAAGGCACGTTATTTCAGAAAATACATTTTTCCGATAGACTTCCAACGGGATTGCGATCAAACCATTTAAAAGGTCTACAGCGGCTAAACTGGAAAGAAGATAATATGTAGGTGTCCTAAGACGTTCAGTTTTTAGAAAGGTTGCGATTACCAGGAAGTTCCCTACGACTGTAACACACATGAGGAGAACAGCACATGTGACGCAAACCCCGGTGTATACGGGATGATTGGGAAGAAAAATCACAGTAACAGGCGTCATCATTAATTTTCAAAGCTGAAAATGAGTCAATCCATCCGCTGGGTATAATCTGTCAGGAACCTGTGAAATTCAAAAGCCCAAATTAGCTCACACGAGTTAAAAAACCCATTGACGGGCTAGTATAACATCTTTTTCCTCTGCATGTATAGGCATATCCGCCCTATAGTTCTTCTTTTCTTTTCTCAAGAACCAGATAGATCAGTATTTCCCAAAATGTCACCAAAACAACCAAAAAGTAGGCCTGCAGCTTTTGACAGTTCATCTGCCTGCATGGAGATGTGTGCCGTTAATATAACACATTTTCATCCACTTGAAAATATGTTATCTTTTAGTTTACACAGTCAATAGGCATTTTGCGGTAATTAATGGCCTGTGATGCCTGACAGTCGATTACATTAATGTGAAAAAAGCAAGGTGTTCAACCATTCGTGATCAATTTCCGCTGACAATATGGTGTAAAAGATGTTGCTTTTGTGATCAACGAAAGCAGCTGTCTCTAAATAGCCCAGACGGCATGATCAAAAGATGAAAGTCAAATAATGTGCCGATTCCTTGTCGATAACGCCATTAAATCTAAAAAAATGGTTCCCTTCCCCTATTGTTTTCTCCGCTCCATATCGCAGTTCTGAACCCGTAAATACTCTATACCAGCGCTACTCAACTTTTTTTTAACCCGCGAGGACCACTTTGACTCTCAGATTTTTTTCGAGGCCCACCTCCCAGAAAACATCAATTTTTATGAAAAAATATTTTGTGAAACTGATTTGAACACAAAGCTCTGAAACACTTTCGAAACAACCAGTTGGAGAACTATTGAACGCAAAGGGTCCGGTAAATGGGCGAAAATAAACGACATACGCAATGTGCATGCACATGAGGTTCACATCATAGTTAGATCGAAACTACCATGGTGTGTATGTGCATGCTTTTGTGACATGCATGATACGTATAAGCGTGTTTTAGCTTTTTTTGACCCACGTAGACGCATTGGACACACCTAATATTTTCGGACATATCTGTGAAATATACTATATAGTTCATCCCCTATTTTTTCCTTCCTCTGGAGCTTTTCGCGGCCCACCTGATAGAGCTTCGCGGCCCACCGGTTGAGAAGCGCTGCTCATTGATTGTTCAACTACACACGAAGACATTTTTGCTCCCTAAATGACTTTAGCTCTTTGGGTATGATCTTTCACCTTAAAAGGAAAAGGTGGCAAAATGCACATTTTTATTATAATTTACAGCAAGAAATACTCGTTTGCAACCTAAATGGTGCAACTTTTCACCTTTTAATATGCATAATATACTTGACATTAAAAAAAATACTCTGCACCCCATCGGGAGTTTAATATAACTAACTGCATCCTTAAAGTACTTAAATGAACACAATTACTCTCATTAGCAACCCTTGGGTGCTGCCTTTGTACGAAATTTGAACCCCTATTTCAGTGTGTAGGTTCAACCCGGGGTTCGAGTCCCACCGCAGCATTTGCGACGGTTTTTGGCTAGGCATTCATGATGTAGTTGGCTACCCTGTTCTGCTGTTCAATGATTAAGGGACAGATCAATGTCGATCTGGCGCTGACCAGTGGTTGCAGCCTGGCCCACGATTAATTGGGGCAAAATGAAATTTCGGGTGATTTCTATCTCTGTTTTCTATTTCTAATAATGAAATACGATTTTTTTTTAAAATATACATTTGCCACTCTAAACCCCGATGTATATATAGTAAATGTGTACCTGTACAGGGTGTTTCTAAAAAAAAGGTAACCGAAGTTCAAAGGTAAGCCATATCAAGAATACATAATTTATTCATGTGATTTATATTCTACATGACTGAGTATCTCATCAACTTTAATTTGACACCTTCCTTGCGTCACAATTGTCACGGGATATAGAGTTATGGTCCATCGTAGGCGAAGGTTACAAAACCAACTTTTTCCACTTTGGGGGGTTTTATAATGTACAAGCACGAAACCAACATTGTTGTAAGATTTGGTTTCATCAGAGATTATCCCTGCAAATTTTAGTGAAATGTTACCCGTCTTACAAAATTTTTCCAGTAAATGTTACATAACTAGTGTAAAGCTGAAATTATGGCTAAGCACATCCTCGATTGGTGACTTACAGGCACGTGTTTAGCATAAGATAAATGTTCTTCGTAAAGCCTGCTATGGTTAGAAGATCAATGTAAGACATGCAGCGTCAACTGTGAGGTACCGTAAAACGTTGAAGGTGCTGGTGCAAAAGTTAGGGGTGAATGACCAGGATCTAGGCAGTTGATATGTAAATGCCAGTAAACATGATAAAAGTTAACAGAGGGGATAGGATTTCACTTAAATTTTGAAGGGAATACTCTGATGAAACAAAAACCTTACAACAAAGTAGGTTCCGTGCTTGTACATTAAAACCACAAAAGTGGAAAATTGGGTTTTGTACCATTCGCCTTCGATGGACCATAACTCTATATCCCGTGACAATTGTGATGCAAGGAAGGTGTCAAATTAAAGTTGATGAGTTACTCAGTCATGTAAAATAGAAATCAAAAGAATAAATCATGTAAGTTTTATATAGCTGACATTTGAACTTCGGTTACTTTTTTAGAAACACCCTGTACAGTCCAGCTTAAGGAGATTCATTTCCAAATCTCTTCCATATTCCCTCCGAAATGTTAATATGCTCTCATTACCTAAACCAAATACAAATTATTGTAAAAGATCATTTTATTTTCATAACTTTTTCAGAATATAAATCAACTATCCTCTGATCATCGTAATGCTATTACAAAGTTTGGAGAATATAGAATTGAGTATT
Organism: Lytechinus pictus; assembly: GCF_037042905.1. Lineage (NCBI taxonomy): Eukaryota > Metazoa > Echinodermata > Echinoidea > Temnopleuroida > Toxopneustidae > Lytechinus > Lytechinus pictus. The sequence goes on along the minus strand of NC_087254.1, from coordinate 33,604,579 downwards.
TACAGTCAACGGGATTTTTGTTCCTAAAACCCAAATGACTTTTCCTTTTTAATGGCAATTTTGTTTTTGTGCAGGCTGGACATTACGTGCTCCGATCGATGGCGTAAAAAATATAGAAGTGTTGCATATAAAAAAGTGGTGCCGAGAAAATCTCCTGATTATGCGCGTATTCTGGAGGGCCTCGGGACCCGGCAAAAAGGGAGGCGCCAAAAAGAGGAAGAAAAGAGTGGGAAAGAAAAGGGGGAGAAAAAAGGAGGGAAAGGAGAAGAGAACGAGAAGAAGGGAGGGGGAAGAAAGAGAGAAGGGGGGAAAAGAAGAGGGATGGGAGGCGAATTGATGTTTGACATAAGATGGCGCTGAATTGATTTTCGAAATAGGGGGCACCGAATTGATGTTTTACTTAGGGGTGCTGAATTAATGTCCGACATATTGGCACCGAATTTATGTTTGACACAGGAGGTGCCGAATAAAAACCTTGGGGTGCCGAATAGATGTTCGACATAGGGGCGCTGAATTGATGTTTACATAGGGGGTGCCGAATTATTGTTCGACCTAGGGCGGCGCCGAATTGATGTTCGACATAGGAGGCGCCGAATTTAATGTTCGAACTAGGGGGACGTCGAATTGAAGTTCGACAAAAGGGCGCCGAATTGATGATTGACATAGGGGTGCCGAAATGATGTTCGATCTAAGGCGGCGCTGAATTGATGTTCGACCTAGGGTAGCCGAATCGATGTTTGACATAGGGGGTGCCAAATTGATTGTTGTTCCTAGGGGAGCCGAATTGATGTTTGACATAGGGGGCGCCGAATTTATGTTCGACCTAGGGGACGCCGAATTGAAGTTCGACATAGGGGGGCGAAATCGAAGTTCGATATCAGGGTTGCCATATGATAACGTTGGGGGCGCCGAATTGATGTTTTACTTAGGGGTGCCGAATTAATGTCCGACGTAGGGGCACCGAATTGATCTCTAACCTAGGGGGCGCCGAATATACCAAAGTCCGCCGAAAGTTCGATATAGGGAGACGCCGAATTGATATTCGACTTAGGGGGGGGGGGCGCCTTATTGATGTTTTACCATGGGGCGCCGAATTCATGTTCGACATAAGGGGGGCGCCGAATTGATTTTCGACCTAGGGGCGCCGAATTGAAGTTTGACACAGGGGGCGCCAATTTGATGTTTGTCCTAGGGCGCCAAATATTCATGTTCGAAGTAGGGATGGGCTGCCAAATTCATATTCGACATTTGGGGCGCAAATTTGATGTTTGATCGTGGAGTGCCAAATTACGTTTCACATGGGGAAGGGCGCCTTATTTATGTTTTACCATGGGGCGCCGAATTCATGTTCGACATAAGAGGGGCGCCGAATTGATTTCCGACCTAGGGGCGCCGAATTGAAGTTTGAAACAGGGGGCGCCAATTTGATGTTTGTCCATAGAGTTACGATCTTACGTATACGTAAGCTATGTTCGAAGTAGGGATGGGGTGCCAAATTCATATTCGACATTTGGGGCGCAAATTTGATGTTTGACCGTGGGGTGCCAAATTACGTTTCACATGGGGGGGGGGGGGTGCCAAACTCATTGTTTGCTTGCATCAAATGTTTAGATGTCCATCCTGTTTATGATTACCAAAAGTGCTTAGAACTACCAAGTTTTAGGTCAGAATATAAAAAGTTTTCATTTCGCTCTTCGTGCTCACATCAATAAATTGTTCAGTGAGGTGACGATCCTGTTCATGGTTAGTTAAGTGCTTAGAATGTCCAAGTTTTTGGTCGGAATATAAAAAAAAAATCAGTTTGCGTGTCGCGATTAATTAGATGTCCATTCGGTTCATGATAACAGAAAGTGCTTACTAATAGGATGTCTAAATTTTTACGCAGAATATCAAAAATTTTCAGCTCGCGTTTCGCGCTCGCATCAATTAGTTAGATGACCATCCTGATCAGAAATACCAAGAGTGCTTAGAATATCAAAATTTTAGGTCAGAATATCAATTTTTTAGATCGGGATTTGCACTCGCACAATAAATTGTTTAAAATATATGTATTCTATTCATGGTTGCAATATTTGCTGCTGAAATGTCCAGTTTTGGGTCGGAAATATCAAGAATTTTAAGCTAGCGCTTTGCGCTCGCATAAAATTATTTGTTCTATAACTATCCAGTTAGAATGTCCAAATTTTAGTCAGACTATCAACATATTTAAGCTCACGCTTCGCACTCACATCAAATGTGTAGATAGAGACCCATCCTCATGGTTACAAATGTGCCCCGAAATGTGCTTAAAATGTCCAGTTTTGGGTCGGAATATCAAAAACTTTAAGCTAGCGCTTTAAGCTAGCGCTTTGCGCTCGCATAAAAATCATTTAGATATATACCCATCCTGTTTATGGTTACAAAAAGTGTTTAGAATGTCCAGTTTTGGGCCGGGAATTCAAAAATTGTCAGCTCGCGCTTCGCACTTGCATAATTGTTGAGATAGATGCCCATCCTGTTCTTAAATACCAAAAGTGTTTCTAGATCATTTTTTTTCCAAATTCCGAGGTCAGAATATCACAATTGAGTCAGCTCGCGTTTCGCTCGCATATCAGTGATTATTGTTTTATATATTCAACCAACCCAGGTGAGGTAAATGGGTACCGGTAGGAAGTAATTCCTTAAAAAGCTGTGTGCGCTATGAACGCCTAGCTTAGCCGGGTAATATAGGAGCGCCTTGAGCACCTAACAAGGTGGATATGTGCGCAATATAAATACCCTATATTATATTATTATTCATGTTCCGGCACGGTTGCAAAAATTGCTTAGAATGTCCAATCGGGAAACATAGATGAAAATACCCCCATCCCTAGTATTGGTGAAAGCTGGACCCCCCTCGTGAAGAAATTACAGCTCCCGCACATATAATTTTAGTATGGCCTACATACCACTGATGAGTCAAACTAAATTGGAACCCCAAAGTGCTTAAAATTCTATGCTTTTGTCCCTCTCACCGGGTTCAAATTCCTGCATGGATACGCGCCTGAATGATGATGGCCAAGTAGATACGAAAGTTTAGAATATCTACAGAAATATAACCTGAATAATTAAATGACAGTGATAGATCGAGCTTATTATGCTTTCATAATAAGATTAGAGTGATTGGGATAGTACGATCGCAAGCTCTTTAAACATGTTAAAAGTAATACATGCCAACTAGCTTTGTATTTCAATATTGAAATTTGCTTACCCATATTCGTTGTGTTTTGCGCATTGCTGATTTTACAGTTCATAGCATGATACATTATAGTATTTTAATTAATTAGGCTTTAAGGTGCATGCATGCCAGCCGCTAGCTTTCTTTTATATAGTCATTTGATGTGCACTAACTTAAATTAATTGTTACATGCTATATAATCCCCATATTATGATGAGTTTGCTTTTAGTATTAAAACTAGAGTGTTTCAAGCACTATTTCAGAATCACGGTCATAAAAAGCCAGATCATGCGACCACCGTTGGACTCGCACAATACATTATACTGATTAATTGGCTAGGGATTCTTTTTTATGGTGAACTATGCTTCGAAGTTCTTTTTTAGAAAGTAAAAAGGGGCCTAAGCTTTCGATCCTAGCAGAATCTTCGTCGGAGGCAAAATGTTTTTTTTTTTTTTTTTTTTTTTTTTGCCGAAAGCTTAGGCCGCATTTGACTTTCTAATTTACTCCATTTTTATTAGATAAGCAGTTTTCAGCAGCTTCTTTTTGCCAAGTTCTTTTTTAATTATTTACTTAACCGATCTGTATAGCCATTTTAAATCAGTTAACAAATTCGTTAATCAAACTAAAACTAGACCGAGAAAGCATTAATTGATTAATCAGTTAATATTTCAATTTTTTATTAATCAAATACAGGAATGTGTCAGTCAGTTTACTAATTTATCATTCAAACTTTATCGATCAATAATTAATAAAACATCCAATATAGATTATCTTAATAGATTTTCTTTTAAATCACGGTGCATATTAAAATAATAAAATCACGGTTATGACAGTCATGTGAAGTTTTTTTTTTTTTTATCTGTACACACTGGCGTAAATCCGTGTTGATGGGTGGGGGGGGGGATGACTGAAATATTTTGGCATTTTTTTGCAATCATGTTTTCAGATATGCAAGGAATTGTCATTGATATGTCCACAGTGGCGTACCGTACGTAGGTCACGGCATTAAACGGATATGTATCTCACTAATCAAATAATGCGAAATTTTGTTATATTCACACCTAAAAAGGGACATTATATAATCAAATTTGTGTAAACATGATAGGTACCTGTCTCGCTAAACAATGCGATCGCGAAGCGCGAGCTGAAAACTTAGATAATTCAGACCTGAAGTGGGGCATTCTGAGGTTTCTTTGTAGGAATTAACTAGGACATACGTATTTCATTAACCAAATGATGCGAGCGCGAAGCGCGAGCTGAAAATTTTTGATATTCAGATTAGAAGAAGGGACATTTTAAGGACTAATTTTATGAATTCATGAAGAGCAGACATATCTCACCAATCAACTAATGCGAACGTAATCACGGACAGGAAATGTTTCATATATACGAAGACCCTAACATGAGGCAATCACTTTTTGAGTCATGAAAAAGAAACATATGTAACTACGTAAAACAACGATAACTCAAGTGCCAGGAAATATATTTCGTTTATATTGACTTGAAAACGGGATGTTTTAGTACAACATGATTATATATCTCGTTAAACAGACAATGCGAGCACCAGGAACAATGAAGACGTAGGCCCTGGGCAAATTATGTTTCATGAAGTTATGATAAAAATGTTTCTTATGTATAATGTAACATAACATAATTATAATATAATATAACATTATAATGAATAATATTTTCTTCTTTCCCACTTCGCTTCTCTTCCTTTCTCCCTCTTTTCTCCTTTTCCCACTTTCCCCGTTTTTTTTTGTCAGCCGATGGGGGGATGTGCCCCCCATGCCCCCCCGTAGTTACGCCACTGTATGTCCATATGGCAAATATATACCCTCCAATATTATTATCTTTTTTACCCCATGATGGTTAATGGTTTTATTCGAGATTACATTCAAAATGTTTTGACATTCCATCTTAATCCCTTCCCAAAGACCCCAACATTGATGAATTGGAAGAAACGGGGGTTTCTCTTCAATGATATAATAAAGACATAAGTATTTCGTTTGGAAATGGTGAACTGGCTCTCAAGTTTATTTGCATTTTATGATTCAATAATATTGTTTTATTTGTTAAGCGGTATTTTAGGAAGAATTTTCACCAATAAAACAATTATCTCTTGTGATTTTTTTTTTCATTTCTTTCCTAAAAACTGGGGGGGATATTTGTACAGGCCATCCCCCCCTTCTCGAAAAGTGGGGGGGATATATCCCCCCCCATCCCCCCCGGGATTTACGCCAGTGTCTGTACATGTATTTATTCATTTTCCGAATTTCAAAATAAGAACATATATTAAATATCAAAATATGAATAAACATTTGTACAAGAAAGAAACATTTTTATACAGAGAAGTAGAAAACTATTAAAGAGAATCAACTTGGGCAAATTCGGGGACGAACTGAAAATGCGCAGAAGTGAAAAAAAAAAGAAAAAAAAGTGTCACTTCACGGAGGGCACTCTTTTATCCTATGTGATTTTTTTTTTTTGGGGGGGGGGGTGGGGTTGGCTGGTTCCGCCGCCCATGCTCTCATTATTTCCAAATCTCAGCAAGAATGTGCTGTAGAAAATATAGGCCAATATAGCCATGACGCATGTGGAAGACGCCCACGCCACACCCTTTAGTTTGGATTTTACCGGGGATTTTAACCGTGACCAAATAACACACCAATATAAATCCTTTTCAGACCCGGGTTCAGACCCCGGTTTCAGAGTGAATAGTTAATTGATATCATTGTAAACATGAAATGAATTTCACTTATAAATTCATAATGAATAAGTTATAGGGTAGAAACCCGGGGTATGAAACAATGAGAAATTATATACTTAAAATTAAATCGAGAGAGAGAAATTCAATTATAAAGTTCTTGAAGAAAGTCTGTCCAAACACGAACCATGGATAGCTAGAAATGCGGTGTCTTGCTTCAGCGGGTAAGTTGAAAAGAAAACACGAATACAATTGGTTTACAAAGTGGGTGAGATGTATTGTGATGATATTCCGTTGAATGAGTTAGTGTAGACTAGTATAGGAACTATCCTTGTCATTTTATTCGTTTTCCGATAACAATTTTACAATTTGCAGAGTTTCAACATCTGTGTCGGTGCGGTACGGATACCAACTTGAACGTGCTTGGCTTGGGGTCCCGTGAATATAAACTGGGAGAGAAGCGCTAATAATTTTTGTTTCTGTCTGCACCAGTGCTGTGGCACTGGCAGCTGTACTTGTGAAGGATTCGTGGTATTAACTTGCAAACATCAGATGTTAAGTTGATGAAAGTCATCATGAACCGGTTGAAGACAAAAGGACTAGATCTACATATGACATTAATTTATTTGCTATTGATTTGTCAATTTTCCGCTTATTCATTGGTAAGTCAAGACTGAACTCTGTGTTTTCACGCCAAGTCCAGCTTTCACTTTGTCTTAATTAAGGTGCCTGCATGCACTTGTCAAAAGTCAGGCCCGCGTCTTTGCCATGTAATGGGTATGTTAGAACTTTTTTAAATTGAGAATCTGTAACTTATTGAATCGTCTATCTGAGCTTGTATAGTAGAGACTAGAGTTTAGTAAGGATGTATTACAATTTGAAAAGAGGATTTATTTTTGGTGGCGTAATGCAGAATTCAAATTTGATGATAAGTTTCCTCCCCTGGACCGTGCCAATTCTTCAGACATCACGTTATATCACCAGGAACTGGACATAGTCGAGGAACAGAAGATCATGCGTCCAGAACTGAACCTAATGTGGGAATCCTGCAAGTAGCTTTACATCAATCAATATGAAAACAGGCAAAATGTTAACTTTAAGATATAATTCTAGATTCTATGGCCCGAATTCACAAAGGTGGACTAACTTTATACCCGGGTGTTAGTTAACCCCCGACTAAATTTAACCCCGGTATAACTTTAGTCGACCTTAGTGAATACTGGCCTATGTGTTTTTTGTTTCTGTCGGTGCCAGGCTTACTCTCTCAGTCGTATTAACTTGCAAACATCAGGGCCTTGTCATACAAGAGTTACGATTGATCCAATCAATCGTAACTCTATGGAAATCCATCAGTGTCATAATTTCTTCTACAGAAAATTGCAAAATGTCTTTTGTAAACAAAGGAGACGCACCAAATTGTCAAGAAATCAATGAATTTATGAATATACATTCATATCTAGAATTTTTTTTGTACAAACATGCATTTTATATGTTGAAATTGCTGGCTTTCCATAGTTGCGATTGATTGGATCAATCGCAACTCTTTGTAAGACGGGCCCCTATGTTAAGTTGATGAAGGTCGATCATCATGAACTGGTTGAAGACGAAAGGACTAGATCTACATACATCATATCTATTTATTTTATACCGTATTGATTTTTCCATTTTCTGTTTATTCATTGGTAAAAAGTCAAAATTGAACTCTGTGATTTCGTGCAGAATCCAGCTATCACTTTAATTAATTCTTCAATTTATGTGAAAATTTATTTGGATCGGGTGCTTATTCAAAATATGCGCATACATATACATTCGTAATTCCGAAGCTTCGTTATTCCGAAGGTTCGGTTATTCCGAAGGTTCGTATTTCCGAAGGTTCGTTAATCCGAAAACGAAATAAGGTTTGTAATTCCAAAGGTTCGTTAGTCCGAAAATGAAATGAGGTTCATAATTCCGAAGGTTCGTCAGTCCGAAAACGAAATGAGGTTCGTAATTCCGAAGGTTCGTCAATCCGAAAACGAAATGAGGTTTGTAATTCCGAAGGTTCGTTAATCTGAAAACGAAATGAGGTTCGTAATTCCGAAGGTTCGTTAGTCCGAAAGCGAAATTAGGTTTGTTAATCCGAAAATTAAATAAGGTTCGTATTTCCGAAAATGAAATTGAATTCATTTTGGTAACAAAAACGGTGTTGTCATTACAAGATAACACGATATTATGCAATAATAGTAATAGCATATAAGTGCCCTTTTTTACTTTGCCCCCCACCCAAAACGAAAATACGTTCCGCCGCCCCTGGTTGAAACATGCATCGTTTTCATGGCTAACTGCAAAAAGTCCTTAACATGTCCCTTTTAGATCAGGTCAGAGCTTATATTTAAAATTTCTGTTTGCGCTTCTTGCTCGCAGTTATTATCTAGTTACATTGGCATCTCGTTTTGAAGATCACAAAAGTATTGTTTATCATATTAAAAATTAAAAAAATATAGCTTGCGCTTCGCGCTGCATTAATTAAAAAGGGCTTATGGTGTTATTACATATTTACTTTATTTTATATAGGAATAAAGCTAATTATTGACTGTTAGGACTACCCTTTCAAAGAAACAAACAAAAATCAACTTTGAGCTGCCGATCAGGGAAAATATGGGTGAAAACAAATTTTGCCCCCCCTATTAGCGAAAGTTGGATCCGCTGGGGGGGGGGGGGGGGGCAGGGGGCACTTGTACCCCAAAAAGAAAAAAAAAACAGGGAAATGCTATTTTTCCAAAATGGGAAATTCCCCTTTTCCAAAAAAAAACGTGTTGTTTTTCGAAATAAAATACTCATTTTAGATTAGTTTTCAGGCTGGAATATTACAAATTTTCAGCTCGCGCTTCGCACTCTCAATAATATTCAAATGGTGAAATATGTATCCTAAAGAGGTCACTAAATGCATTCTTTAACAGGCTCCTTTTCTGGTCAGTATATTTAAGCTCCCGTTTTGCGCTCGTGTTAATTGTTTAGTTAGATGCACATCTTTTTAATGACAGTAGAATTTTCATTTCTTATTGAAATGCCCTAAAGTTTTAGCTTGTGATTCACGCTCGCGCAACACCTCGCAATAATGCCATTTGAAGAATAATTGACCCTAAAAAACGAGTTTTACAACTTCAGCTTTGAATTTTTTTCCAAGCCGCTCGCTCATTATACTCTCACGAAAAAAAGAGCCAAAATATACATCTTTCCATAATCAGAAGTCACTTCAAAAAGGCTTTTCTCTACTTAAGTACTATGAAACACACAATGACTTCACACAGATGATAATCTCAAGGTGAAAATATCACCAAAGTGCCCATTTTGACGTATGAGTTTCATTTTTGGCTTTGCCCCCCCCAAACGAAAATTTGTTCGGCCGCCCTTGCCTTCCCATCCTCATAACAATTGAACAGCAACGGTGTTTCTCCCCCCCACTTGCCTCTGCCTCTGCTTTCCCGGTTTTCATTTGTCGGATTAACGAACCTTCGGAATAAAGAACCTTATTTTATTTTCGGATTAACGAACTTTCGGAACAACGAACCTTATTTCGTTTTCGGATTATTGAACCTTTGGAACAACGAACCTTATTTCGTTTTCGGATTATCGAACTTTCGGAATGACGAACCTTCGGAATAACGCCACAAATGTTCCGATTAACGCACCCTTTTTCGTTTTCGGATTAACGAACATCGAGGTATAGGCAATTTACGTGTTTCGGAATTATGAACCTTCGGAATTACAAAGTGTAACCAAAATATGTGGGTGTTTTATTTTCTTTGATATGAAAAACCACTTCTCAAGCTTTGAATAAAAAGTAATTATGGTATTCTAATATTCAATCACTAAATGAATTAGTTAAATGAGTGTTCAGAGAGAAAAGACACTAAATTGGCCTACCTAATATTAAAAATGTGAATTTCCATAAAGAAAGGTTCAAAGGTCACCACACATTTGTAACATTGGACTGTTAGACTTTAGACAGGGCTTTAGATGATGATAATTTACATTATTGATTTGACCCTAAGTTACCAAAGCTTTTATATTGGCTTCGATGAAAATAAACAAGGACTTGGTGAACAACATTCAAGTTTCACAATGAGTTGTGTCATGTTAATCATATGTATGTCACTTTTCAAAACTTTTTTGGAATAGATTTCATGCAACTGAATATTTTTGCCACATTGTATATCAGCTAGTATGCCACTTTATACAGATAGCAATGGCCTTTATATTTGGAACACTGCCAAGTTTGCAATGTCCTTTTTTAAGTCGGATTAAAATTGTCTCATGATGAGCAAAAATAGTAACTTTAAAACAATTAACTTATGTAACTGTACAATGATATCTTTTAACTTTTTTCCAATCCATTCCAGGATACAGCTTGTGACCATGTGACAGATCGGAACACCACGGTCACAGTGACCCAAATCAGATACGACCATAAATTCTACATTAGAATTGCCTTAGCCAGTGATTATGAGTACCAGTCTAGTTTGGAAGATGCCTCCTCCAGTCGCTATAGAACCTTGGCCATTGAAATTGAAGATGAGGTAAAGATAAGTAACAACAATGTGCATTTGATAGGGTGGGGGGGGGGGGGGCAAGTTGACTTGAATGTGATAATTTCCCCTTCATTTGAATAAGTGTAATGTAGAGTTGCAAGGCCCAGATCTTTCTCCATAAATTTGATACTTTCTTTTTTTCTTCTTCCTCTTCCTCTTTTTTTTAATTTTTTCTCCCTTTTTTCACTACTTAAAGATTTTTTTTGGGGGGGGTCACCCATCTTGTCCCCCTCCTCTTGTAGTGCTGCTCCTGAACAACAAGAACATAAAATAAAACATTTTCAAAGGAGGAAGTAGGAACCAAGTTTTAGATGTGATAATGGAAATGATTGATGACAATTCTATTTTTTCAGTCATATTGTTAGAGGAAGAATATAATGTATTTTTATTACCAAATGTCACTAAGCTGTAATGTCCCTTCTTTTTTTGTGTAATACTTCTAATCAATTTCCTTCTAGATAGCTAGAATTATTAGAGGCAAAATTTCTTTCAAATATGAATCTCATTTCTATGATTATTCTTCATTTTAGTAGAATTTGTTTTGTAATTGTAAATTTATGTTGACAGCTGCTTTCCAGATTATTATTAGATGATTTACCATTTCCTCAAGGTTGAGAGTCATCTTGAAACCTCCAGGGGGGATTCCCTGACTTTCTATGATGTGGTGGTTGTCCGTTTCATCTCCATCACCTCGTCTCCACCGTCTATGATAACCAACCTCCCTGATGACATCACCCTCCAGGCGGACATCATCGTCAGTACAAGCAATGATGGTGTGAGACCGGGTGATCTTAGAACTCTCTTCCAGGATTCCCTGATGCCAGATATTTCTACACTGTTCTATGTCATCACTATATCTGAAACAGGTGAATCACACTATTCAATTCGGTGGATTCACAATATGGTGCGCCATCTATCGGTTGCAGCGAACAGGACATATTTTGTAACTTCGGGGCGACATTGTGCGCAGGCTGCGCACAGTGCTAGTGCTTCAAAAATTGAAACCATATGGCAAGAATTCACCCCCAAAACAGTCTTAATTTCGCAAAGAAATATGTGGGCAAATTTCTCTACCATCTCCTGGACCCTGATAAACAGCATATCCGGTCGAGCTATGTCTGCCAGAGCTGAATAATCGCACGCACAACAGATGTCGACTTTTTCCCATGATGCATTGCAAATTTTGGCCTGTCCGCTGGTACTGATAGATGATGCACCGTATTGTGAATCCACCGAATTCAATCCTATTTTGGTTTATTAATTATAAAACAAATACAATTATATAGTCCAAAGACTATTAGTGCAATGTTTACATATATCTTGATTTACATTCAGAGTTATACATTTAGAATTATCAAAAGTTGACTAGTTGAGACATTAATACATGTAAGTGTTGTGAATAGTTTAAGAGGTTTTATGTTCATTTATAGGGTGCTGGAGATATTGACTTGAAATTGGAAGTTTGACAGTTACTTCTATAGTTATTCATTAAAAAAAATAGTAAGTGAATTCTAACATTTGATGCTGAGCTGTCTTTTAACCTCATTTTTCATGAGCATTCTAGCTTTAATTTAGGGACAGTGATGTTATGTTTCAATAATGGTTTTCCATTTCTGATTACCTGTGGTTCTGTTTAGAACTTGATCTAAAATGGAAATCACATTTTGTCATAGAAAATGTACACAGCAAAACATGATATTTGTCTTGCCATGGTAACTTCAATGAATTTTCACATGAAGAGTAATAAACCAAAACAGATTTTCTGTTTGTTTTTAACCAGTAAATGGAAAATCTCAATCTCCAGTAACTGTTTGCCAATATTATGGCTGTGAAGCTGAAATTTTTATAATATGCTCAGCGCAAGATGAACATTAAATGTCATATCCTGATGATAAATGCAATTTTTCTTTGTTTTTCTATCATCAGTGGATGTATGTTTAAGAGAAGTTCTGCACACGTCTCAAGGTACATTGACCTTTCCTGTAACTGAAGTAGGGATCAGCCAAGGCACAGAGGAGAGATGCCCTGTGGGTTTTGAAAGGGGTAAGTTTAATATAACACTTATATGCATCCAAGGTGGATAATTCATAAAGCTGTTCATTTAAAGTTATACACAACTGGAGTATGTTCTTGGTGCTAAAGGTCAGCTACAAAGGGTTTGGACAGCTGGAATCCGTCTGCTTCCAGGAGTTTTTGTCTCACCTGCATAGCAGAGTGAGACTATAGGCGCCGCTTTTCCGACGGCGACGGCGGCGGCGGCGGCGACGGCGGCGGCGGCGTCAACACCAAATCTTAACCTGAGGTTAAGTTTTTGAAATGACAGCATAACTTAGAAAGTATATGGACCTAGTTCATGAAACTTGGCCATAAGGTTAATCAAGTATTACTGAACATCCTGCCTGAGTTTCATGTCACATGACCAAGGTCAAAGGTCATTTAGGGTCAATGAACTTAGACCATGTTGGGGGAATCAACATCAAAATCTTAACCTAAGGTTAAGTTTTTGAAATGTCATCATAACTTAGAAAATATATGGACCTAGTTCATGAAACTTATACATAAGGTTAATCAAGTATCACTGAACATCCTGCATGAGTTTCACGTCACATGACCAAGGTCAAAGGTCATTTAGGGTCAATGAACTTTGGCCGAATTGGGGGTATCTGTTGAATTACCATCATAACTTTGAAAGTTTATGGATCTGATTCATGAAACTTGGACATAATAGTAATCAAGTATTACTGAACATCCTGTGCAAGTTTCAGGTCACATGATCAAGGTCAAAGGTCATTTAGGGTCAATGAACTTTGGCCAAATTGGGGTATTTGTTGAATTACAGCCATAAATTTGAAAGTGTGTTGGTCTAGTTCATAAAACTTGGACATAATAGTAATCAAGTATCACTGAACATCCTGTGCGAGTTTCAGGTCACATGATCAAGGTCAAAGGTCATGTAAGGTCAAAGAACTTTGGCCACGTTGGGGGTATTTGTTGAATTGCCATCATATCTCTATAAGTGTATTGGTCTAGTTCATAAAACGTGGAAATAAGAGTAACCAAGTATCACTGAACATCTTGTGCGAGTTATAGTAGTTTTCAAAATCAGCACTGCTGCTATATTGAATCGCGTGATGCAGGTGAGACGGCCAGAGGCATTCCACTTGTTAAACATTTTTTTCATTTTTGGTTGTCGTTAAGCAAGACAACAACCGGCAAAACAGAGACTGGAGTTGTCGGTCTATATTAGGAATATATCATTTACAAGGATGAAAGGTTGCAGTCGTGCTTTATTAAGTCTCTTGTAACTTACAAACAGCGTTATGAATTGCCCACTAGGCCATGTACTCTAGTGTATGAACATGTGATGTATTATGATCAGGGTCCCGTAACACAAAGGTTAGCGATTGATCGCTAATTTCAAAGAACAATTCTGATTGGTTCATAGTCAGTCTACTTAGCAAAATGCGCATGCAACGAGGATATTGATTGGTCATTTCATAAACCTTTGTGTTACGGCCCCCAGATCAAGTTGTATCATGTGCAAGAAAGAAAATAGAAATAAAAGTAAAAAAAAAAACAACCTCTCCCTCTTTCTCCCATGCAGCTGGTGAGCTTTCCGTGGCTGTGCGTACCTGTAGTAGAAAAACAGATTCACCTGGTCATGCTGCCTGGGCTCAGTTTATGTGTAGTGACTGTGGATCTATTACACAGGAAGGAGAGCTACTAGAGCTCAGTGAACAGGTTGGTTACCAGTCTTTAAGGGTGGGGTGGGGAAGGGGGAGGGGTTCTGAAATAGAACTAGAGATTCACCTGGTCATGCTGCCTGGGCTCAGTTTATGTGTAGTGACTGTGGATCAATTACACAGGAAGGAGAGCTACTAGAGCTCAGTGAACAGGTTGGTCACCAGTCTTTATGGGGGGGGGGTAAGGTCTAAAATAGATCGTGGATCTAGAGATTAACCTGGTCATGCAGCCTAGGCTCAGTTTATGTGTAGTGACTGTGGATCAATTACACAGGAAGGAGAGCTACTAGAGCTCAGTGAACAGGTTGGTCACCAGTCTTAATTGGGGGGAGGGGTAACCTCTTGGTAAAATTAATCATACAATTATATCCCAGCTTTCATTCTCTGGATAGATCAAAATCAGAATTATGTTTAACCAGATTTTTCCCTGTATTTCCTTTCATACTTGACCTTTAGTGTATGATATAGATAAATGGGCATATTAACATTAGGTTCTCATTTCAGATGTTGCCCCCCCCCCTTCCCCAGATAATACCAGATTTCATAAATGCTATCTGTAACACCTGGGAACCATGTCATAAAGCTGTTTGTAAGTGAAGAGTGATTTTACGAATGACTGGTGAACCTTGTGGTAAATGATATTCACCATTAGATGTTCATTGGTGATTATTTAGTGTGTAAGAAAGGTTCACCAGTCATTCTAAAAGTCGCTGTTAATTTAGGAACAGCTTTATAAAACACCCACCTGATTTCATAAAAATTATTTGTACCGGTAAGTGACAAAAGAATTCATGCACAACTGGCAACCTTTTCATGGGCTCTAAATCAGATTCTCAGTTAATTGATTCCTATCAGCTTAAATCTTTGTAGAACAACAATCTCAAAGGTCACAAGCATCTGAATCTTGAATTTTATACTTTTCAAATTCAGTTATAGGTAATGCACTCCCATTATATTAAAATGTGGAATATTGGGGGTATCTCATTTTGCAAAAGAAAGGTTCACCATTTGTACACTAAGTCATGCATACTTTATTAATTGATTTAGACTCTTCATATATCTTATGCACATATAGGGACAATCAATCTGCTATGTGTAATACTAATGTGCTATAAAAGAATCAAGTATTATTGTTATAATTGTTGTAATTTTCATAATTTTCCTTATGAAACAGTCCCAATATTTTTATATCCTGTGCCTGATTCTCCTTTGAATACCACTTTCCTGTAGATAACCAATGCTATGGAGAATGATCCAAACCTGGTCGTCATCAGGGATGCTATTGCTTTGTTGAGAGACAGTGGTGACATCACGAGTGTGGGCATCCTTGCCATTGCTGAAATTCTGGAAGCGCTAGCAAAGACAGGAAATGTTTCTATAGAGGTGAGAATGTAACTTCTACGTGGCTACCATGGACAGTTCAGGAAAGTGTTTCATGAAGTGAACAGTAAATGTTATAAGCTACTGAAATCATTGCATCTGATTGGCTGAGACCGAATTGGTCAGTGAAAATCACTGACAAGACTCTTCATGAAATTCTCCCTGGTTTAGTGGAGCTCACTGGGTAAACAATCTAAAACTGAATGTACATTGTAATAAACAATACAATACTAAAATGATTTGGATGCACCCAAGCTGGTAAGACTTATTCAAACAGAGCAACAAATCTTGAGGGAGGAGGATGCAAAAATGATGATTTAGAATAGCAATATTGAAACTGAGCAACAGAGAAACCCAAATTTTTAGGCCTAACATACCAAGATCATTTTCCCAATTAACATGAAATAAGTTGACTTAAGATTTTCTTGTGGTTATTTAATATCAGGTGAGTGTCTCATGAACAGTTTTGTCAGAGATCGCCTGTTACAAATGTAATTATTGTAAATCCTTGCATCTGGTGGTTAAGAGCAAATTAATCTTTGAAACAAATCTTTTGAGAATATCTTGATTTTTATATCAAGTGGAATAATTTCCGATGTTACCATGTGTGAGAAATAAAAAAAAGTGGAAGGACAATTATTACATTTAAAACAGTATTCTGTATGATTCATGAAGGCTAACAATCATGTTGATTTTTCTTTAATTGAAGGTCCTCCAAGAAGTTGGCACATTACTCAGCCTGGCCCTAGATGTCGATACGTCCATCTTAGTCGAAGCCGAAACCCTCTATTTCTCGTCCTCCCGAATCAACAGCGCCCTCGAAAGCATCCTGGCCATCACCCACTTAAACGATCGTCTGGACTTCACCACCACCTCCACCAACGTTGTCCTTGGTATACGGAGGCTTGAGCAGGGTTCCCTCAATTTTAACTGGTATGGCTTGAGGCTTGATGCGGATCAACCTAACTCAGGGAGTGAAAGCAGTTTACTTTTTTATGAAAATCCAACGTTGATATATGACGAGGATTCAACAGCTTCTCTGCATTTCCAGTTTGGGGATTTACCCGCTCCAGGTAATCAGTTGTAGAAGTAAAGTGGGAAAGGTTTGTGGTTCACCATGTAGTCCTAAAATTGACTTTTAGATATGAAAGTGAAAGTCAAGACAGAGACTGATGAGATTGATTTCATGTTTGTCTCAATCAAATTTCAGGTCTTGATTTTCAAAGCAAAAAAAAAAAATGGCCTCCCCCATGCTGTGTGATCTTCTTTGGGATGTAAAGCACTGGTCCTGTGTGGAAGTGAGAATTCAAACAAAATGATTGAAAACGGAAGATAATCTGGACCATTAGATAAAAATAAATCAAGGGAGCCATTTTATAAACCTGTTCATAATTTATGCATGTCTTTATGCATGATAGGGGACCATTTCTTGTGCTTAGTGAGATACCCCACATTTCCCCCATTTTATTTTTACATAATGGGATAGAGTTTTCTGTAATGTTATTAAATCTTAAAAAAAATCTTTGCAGTCAAATACTTTTTAATTCCCCCCCCCATAAAAAATGAATTTCAACTTTAGTTGATGGCACTGGCATACAGATGGGGGGCAGGGGACTTCGAGGGGGGGGGGGGGTGCTCGCTCACAACTTTTTATGAATTTTATGCGATATGCCATATCTAGCCCCCTCAAAACTTTTGGCTCATTATGCCACTGGTTAATGGAAATACAAATTATTGAGAATCTGATTTGGCAACCACGAAAGGCTCACCAGCATGCATAATTTACAAATAGCTTTATAAAACACCAAATGCGATATAGAGTATTCCAATGAGTACTTATGAAGAATTTCATTGTTTTTAGGTAGGGGCTACATTTCAGTAGAACTTCGATAAAAATTTCTTGTTTTCCTTCAGAAAATTCACCTACAACCAAGATTAGAAAAATCTTTATTAAATACTTAATTGACTTTAATTTCATATATTTTGCAGGCCAGTCTGATGTACGTCTGACCTATACAATCTACCCCATGGACAAACTCTTTCATACTGTGACGGGTCAAGAGGTCGTTGCCAATGGATGGGTCATGTCAATTCACCTGGCAGGGGTCAGAGGCCAAGTTAGGAGTACAGTTACAACGACGAGTAGACCAGTGAGTTCAGTGATCATTTATTATGAATTTGTGATTTTATTGAACAAAGTTAATATACAGGGGTGTAGTAGGGGCCGGTACTTGCGAGAAGCCTCTCATAGATTCTGTGACTTGGCTTGAGGCAAAGCATAGAGATGACTTATTCCATTAAACCTGCCTTTAAATATTTAATGAGACACAATGCTTGGTGCTATGTCAAGCAATCACCTTGCAGTTCTAATGTGGGTGGTTTTAGATGTGGCCTGTAACAACCTTTAACATTTGCACATATGAACTTACTTACTTTTACTGCAAACATGTACATACTGGTGCTCACCACCACAGGTCAAATTTTCTGATCTTTTAATGATTTACAGTTTTTGAAATACTCTTCCCTTTAATCCATTTGATAGGGTTTGAAGCTCTTCTTTAAAAACTTTGTTATAATTCAATCTGTGTATGAATATTAATTTCTTATTGAAGGAAACACATATCATATCAAATTCCAAAATGCGCATTTCTGATTGGTTAAATAACAAGTTGCGAATGATACTATTAAGAATTACATTTGATTGCAAATCTTTCTGCAAAAGGCCCCATACCATGTAACAAATAAACTAATGAAACAAAGATACAAAGCAATGTTTCATTGCTGTTATGTTCAAATACCAACCAGGAATGTAATGTTGAAGTGATATTAATGATAGAAACTTGGTACTAGTAGTAGCACATCATTACTATGGTATGTACAACATAAAAACTGAATACTGGTATATAACACAGACAGAAAAGCATAGTGGACTGCTATTACTTAGATTACATTTGTTTATGAGATTAGGTACTTTGTCCATTAAAGCCAACACTGCATGATATGGGTCTGTACATGTATGCAAATAAAATTTGTCATGGTTGGGTTACAGAGATCATCTAGGTTGAAGGCCTACTTCCCAAAGTGACCTTGGGTAGTTCATGATTCAAAGAGAACACCCTCATAAAGCATCAACAAAAGGGTGTAGACGCTATTCACATGGATGCACAAATACTATTGTATCTTTGGAATATACTATGAATGATATGGAATGCTTGTCTGTTTGTGGCAGAGCAAAGCCATTGAATGATAATATCATGTATGGTTGTACATAACAAAACAACAACAGATTATCTAGTTAACTGAAATAAGACTGTTTTTGCAAAGGTAATGAAAAGGGTCAATATTAAACAATGAGCACTCCCTGGCTGGAGTTGTTTGTTAATGTAATATCTTTGCTATCAAGGATTTAATATCCAATATTAATGTCAATGAAAAAAGTTCATGTTTTGTGCAAGCAATTTATATGTATTAGGGATGTTGAAATTCACATTTTAATCCATAATTGTTTGCTCCACACAAACCCCATAATTCAGCATTTAATGCATTAAATTCACAGTAGATTTTAAGTTGTCAAAGTCTTTAATTAAGTCAATTTCTTTAGTCCTTCAAGTTTTCTCATACTTGTGTTCTTGCTGCACGTTCATTACAATATAGTCCGTATTCTGAAGTCAGGTTTAACTTAGACCACGGTCCAACTCTGCTAAAAATTATGGAGAGCCAACATTTCAAAATTCTTTTTATATTGTATAATTCTTATTTTTACCTTTTTTGTTTCCTTTTGCTTTCATAATGAAGAAAAATACTTCATTATCATTCCCAAACAATGATGAACAATTTGAGTGTCATATGAGGTAATAAACTGAACGTGTACTGTTAGGGATTTGTGCCCCAATTGGCTTGCCATAGTCAAACCACAACTTTAAACCATGGTTTAATTTAAATCGGAGTTCAGAATACGGGCCTAGGAGTTTTACAATAATTTTCTGAGGTTTTTGCCATCTTGGGCTATCATGGGAGCATTCTTCTTCATGGCACCGATTCTTTAAACATTCATTTTTTTATTAGTGATTACTTTGAAACATGCACTCTTCTCATTAGTCTTTCCTTTTGTAATTTTAGAGGTTCATTGCCAATTGTTCCACACCCTCCTTGCCTACCTTCTACTGGCCTCATCCACATGGTCTAATCCCACTTTGTCTGCAACTATTTTTTTTAATGACCATTTGGTCTCATAGCTATTTAGCCCATTTATCATTTTGTCTAATTTCCATTTACGGTAGGCCAAACCCATTCCGTCTGATATCCTCTTGGTCTATTAAACACATACCAGTAGTTCATTTTTATATGAATTGTTCATGAACCAAGGTTTCATGTGACAAAGTGGAAATTAGACCTACAAGGCATTAGACTAAATGAGAATTAGACGGTCAGACCAAGGGTGTGTAAGACCTAGTGTTAGGTAGACCAAATGCCAACAAGACCAAATTGATAGTAGAATGAATGGGTTTAGCCCATGTGGCATTCGACCATCAGAGAGGTAGACCAACTTCTTGTAGACCAAGTCATTGTAAATGTTTTATACTGATACAGAGCTTCCCAGTAGTACTGGTTTTCAGTAATTATTACTGAAAATGAGAGAGAATACTGGTGGTTTCAAGCAAATTACTGATTCTAAAGTTTCAGTTCATGTGTTGTTCTCTGGTATTTCTGTGAAAATACTGATTTTCTTCACCACAATACTGATTTTCAGCCTTTGAAATGTTCTTGATCAGGTTAGCATCGGTGCTAAATGCTGATAGAGGTAAAATTAATTGTATTTATTGTTACTCTCATTCCAATGATCTATCACAGACTGTGCAGACTGTAGAGCCTTCAGCATGTGGTTACTGGAATGATTCCATTAATGGCGGTCATGGTGGATGGATCCAAGATGGCTGCCAGCTGTCTGAGATGCTCAGTGGAGACCTGATAGTGTGTCAGTGTGAGAGCAGGGGCACCTTTGCTCTGATCAAGGTAAAATGTCTTCATGTTCTTTCAAATATAGATTGCGTCAGAATTATGAAGTTTGAGACCGTATTCATCTTTCTTTGAATATGAACTTGGATAGAAAGAAGCATAAGTTACAAATGGGATATTAGCAGATATATCTTTAAAGAAAATCCAAATTTTTACACATGGGCAATTCTATAAAACACCCTTTTTGTATAATGTGATTCCGATTTTTCTCCATAAATTCACTTCACAAATGCTCAAGCCATGATAATTTAAGGGTATAACAAATTTCATAATGACAAAAAATGACTCATAATTTCAGGAAGGACCCACATATAGGGGATTTTACGGATGTACATATTGTAGGGCTTTGCCCAAATGGAAATTCAACATGTCAAAATAGTTTTATAGACGTGTGAGTATTTTCAAAATGACAGTTATTTTCATTGAAATGGATGTTTGCACAATCATTTACGGTACATTAAAAAATGTAATTACATGCAATTACAGTCACATAGAAAGAGAGTTTATTTTGTATGAGTGATACAATACTTTTCTATGTTGTACCCCTTTCTAGGATGCATCTGCTGAACCCTTTGTGTATCCTCGACTCCATGCCATAGTCTTTATCGGAGCAGTGATTGCATTTCTTGGTGCTCTGTCCTGCTTCTTGGTACTTATTTGTGTTAAGTAAGTTAAAAGTTTTTCTTTTTTTTTCTTTTCTTCTTTGAACAATGAATAAAATGTAAAGAGATAGTATGAAGGAGAAAGAGAAAGAGAGAGAAAGAAAATCATAGAGCGAGAGAGATGCCTTTAGCACGCTATAGTTTGCATTTCTCTTTTGTTCCTGCTACCCATACAGGTAGCAGCCAATCAGTAAGGATATAGTTTACATGGTCTGAACACCAGCCCACACCCACTGAGCATAGCACCGGGAAGATCCAGATTACACTCATAGACACATAAAGACACACACACACAGAGTCTCTCACACTCTTCATTTCATCCAATGAAAATGAACTAAGTTAAACTTGCAAGGCCTTTAATTAATAGGTTATACAATTGATAACAGAGGGAAGAGAAAACACATTTGTGGAAATTAGTACTTTGATACAAAGGTATGTCGACTTTCTAAAAATCAATTTTTGAAATGGTGAAGCAATATCGTTGAATTTATAATTCTGAATATTTTCTTCCTTTTTAAAAGAAAACTTCGAAAGAGGCAGCTCTACCGGATTGAGGCTGCCTTCTGCCTTCCTGTCGCCATCTTCTACCTCGTCTTTGCTGCTGGTCAAAGTGCGCCCTCTATGATAACGGGATGTGCAGTTGCTGCAGGGATCCTTCACTACTTCATCCTTGTCTCTACATGTACTATGGTGGCTGTTGCAGCTAAATTCTATGACACATCTCGGTTGAAGGCAGTGGCTTCCAAGTGGTTTGTCTTGAACACTGTAGCGCCATCGTGGGGTAAGAAAAGTTAATTTGTTTCTGAAGATGTCTAAATTCACTTTCCTCTTTATTTTGACTCACTTAAATGTTCAATGCATAGATCTCTGTGGTTTTGTTAGACCAAGAACTTACCTAAGTACCTATACAAATATACCAGGTATTGAGGAAGTAAAGAGGGAACTATTTGGGAAAGGTTAGACTGTTTTACCAAGGGACAAACCCTGAGAAAAAAAGCAATATTGCCAGTTCATCTGAGGTATATATTGAGAAAATATATTTTTTTTATCATAGTGACATTGAATGTGAAGATGATGAGTTCAAAAGCAATAACACTTTTTACATCTGTGAGGCTTCCTCCTTGGGGAGTAGTAACAACATAATGTTCATTCTCTTTTATAATGCCAGGAGTTCCACTGTTGGTTGTATGTTTGACTTTGGCACCTGCACCGATTGTCTTCCAAAATTCAGTTCCAAGGTAAGTCTGTAGAACTCCTTTGAATCATACAATGTTACATCTCTTTTTTGCAATTTTTGTCTCGCCTGCGTAGCGGAGCGAGACATAGGTATCACTATTTCCGGCGTCGTCGTCAACAATTGTGTTGTACACCCAATAACTTTCTATAGCTTCGAGGTGGGATCACCAAATTCATACCAGAGGTCCATCTCCTGAAGGCACAGGTCAAGTTCGAATATGAGTCGAATTTGAATAAGGTCATAGGTCAAAGGTCAATGAACTTCCCATGACTGGCACTGTGCTATGTTGTACACATAATAAGTTTCTTTATCTTCGAGGTGGGATCACCAAATTCATACCAGAGGTCCATCTCCTGAAGGCACAGGTCAAGTTCGAATATTAGTTGAATGTGAATAAGGTCAAAGGTCAATGAACTTTCCATGACTGGCACTGTGCTGTGTTGTACACACAATAACTGTCTATAGCTTCGAGTTGGGATCGCCAAATTCATACCAGAGGTCCATCTCCTGAAGGCACAGGTCAAGTTCGAATATTAGTTGAATGTGAATAAGGTCAAAGGTCAATTAACTTTCCATGACTGGCACTTTGCTGTGTTGTACACACAATAACTTTCTATAGCTTCGAGGTGAGATGGCCATATTCATAACAGAGGTCCATCTCTTGAAGGTGCAGGTCAAGTTCAAATGTGAGCCGAATTTGAATAAGGTCAAAGGTCAATGAACTTTCCATGACTGGCACTGTGCTGTGCTGTACACACAATAACTTTCTATATCTTCGAGGTAGGATTGCCAAATTCATACAAGAGGTCCATCTTTTGAAGGTGCAGGTCAAGTTTGAATGTGAGTTGAATTTGATTAAGGTCAAAGGTCAATGAACTTTCCATGACTGGCACTGCTGTGTTGTACACATAATAACTTTTTATATCTTCGAGGTAGGATTGCCAAATTCATACAAGAGGTCCATCTCTTGAAGGTGCAGGTCAAGTTCAAATGTTAGTTGAATTTGATTAAGGTCAAAGGTCAATGAACTTTCCATGACTGGCACTATGCTATTTTGTACACACAATAACTTTCTATAGCTTCGAGGTGGGATCGCCAAACTCGTAACAGAGGTCCATCTCTTGAAGGTGCAGGTCGGGTTCGAATGTGAGTTGAATTTGATTAAGGTCAAAGGTCAATGAACTTTCACACTACTTTG
The DNA here is from genome assembly GCF_037042905.1 of Lytechinus pictus. Taxonomy (NCBI): domain Eukaryota; kingdom Metazoa; phylum Echinodermata; class Echinoidea; order Temnopleuroida; family Toxopneustidae; genus Lytechinus; species Lytechinus pictus. The sequence goes on along the minus strand of NC_087254.1, from coordinate 33,580,869 downwards.
TTCCTCTAGTGACATGAACTTTATAATTTTATACTTTTTAACACTAACATTTTACTTCAGAACTCAGTACTCTCTATACCTGAACCAGATTTTGTATTTTACTTGTTTATTCTTTAAAAACTGTTATTTATTTAATGAGCTATAGTTCTTGGCACCATTTATAATATTCACACAAATTTGCCAATGTTACAATAGAAAAGCTGTCAAAGTTTCTTAAATGTTACCCTTCAGATTTGACATGCAGTCTCTTCATGACTGCAATATGCAGGCGATACAACGCTTGGCGTTTGCCTTGGTTTTTTTTTTGTGGGGGGGGGGGGAGGTTTGGGGTAAAGTTACATAAAACCCTACTAATAATTGAAATATTACAAGCTATATGTATGTCTCAATAACATCAGCTGAAGTTGAAATATGCATAGGTTCATAATATGTTAACCCCATTAAACTTGTTTTCATTAAGAGTACATGTGTATACATTTTGCGTTGATATGAATAGTTTGAAGTTTAGTCAAAGTTTGTTAAGATCTCTTGAAATAAATTGCCCCTCCCTCTACATCTGGTTTTTAATGGAGAGGTCCTCAAAAGAGGTACACAACCTTTCTGATAAATATCTTTATGTGTTGTATCATAGGGCAAAATAATGTGACCAGGCTCAGGAAAAATCTCCATGAGCAAAGCAAGTGTAGAAAGAGCACAGACAAATTCAGAAGAGGACAACTCTGATCTGTTCTATAACCTCCTTGGCAATCACTTCTTTTTTTTTTTTGTAGTGAATACAATTTATTCACCCTCAAGCTTATGATTTTTGTTTGTTTTTGAAGATGTTTCCTGAATGGCAGCAACCCTTATGCTCTCATCTTTGCCCTCCTCCTACCCATGGTAGCCTGCCTGATTGTAACAGCTGTCATTTTCTTCCTCACCAATCGGAACATCATCAAACAACCCACCAGCACGTCAGGTAGCCACGAGGGCGCCAAGACACCCTGGGCGTGGCTGACAACAGGACGCATCTCCCAGATGACATTTATATTCATCCTATGCTATGTAACGTGGCTCTTCCTGCTTTCCGTCGTGTACAGCGTCTTAGCGGAACTTCAGTATATCTTTGGCGTGTTCGCTATCGTGCAAGGCGTAGCCTTTCCTGTCGTCCTATGCATCTTTGATGAGGAAGTTAAATATGCCATGATGGCAGTGTTTGGGAAAGGCAAGGACAGCACCAGGTCCTTCCAGCCATACTTCTCGGCGTCACATTGGCACCCTAACCCGGACATCATTCCGCAGGACGCGCCCAAGCAGTTCCTGGACGACACGCAGAGGAACAGCACACTGACGCGCCAGAACTTCGATCCGACAGTGATTCCTTTATCAGACACCGAGCAGCGCAGGATCAGCAAAGCCGACAATGGCTTTGTCAATCCCATTGCAGAGCAGAGTGGGGAAGAGATTGAGATGACAAGTTTAAAAGCCATCCAAACCCAAGATTTCTCAGCATACGAGGAGCCAATAGGCAGTTTATCGCCATCTCCAGTAATCAGAAAGGATCGAACTGATAGCGATAATGGACCCATGAATCATATTGCAGTAGAAGCTCAAATTGAATTTAGGTGAAGACCAATACTTCCTGGCTTATTCATTCCCATATTATTCTTGTGTCATCTGAAATATTGTACTCTTTTATGATATGAATCATTTGTAGCCTTTATTTTTCTTATGATAATTATCTTTTAGAAAACTATTTATCTTTTTAAACTCTTCTCTCTGCAGGGAATAATTGTTGTGGCATTACATAGCACCAGGATATAAGTCGCAGTGACTTCATGGTGCACACAGATTAAAGAACGCAATCCACCGTTCTTCCTATATGCAGTATAGCAGTGGTGATATGATAAAAGGGCATTCACTGGTTTAAAGGGGAAGTTCACCCTGATAAAAAACTTTGTTTTTAATAGTAATAACATAAAAATTTGAAAAAAATATTGGTGAAGGTTTGATGAAAATCTGATAGAGTATAATAGAGTTATGAATATTTACAATTTAGATTTTTTTTTACGTCACAGACGAGCAGCTCCTTATGCCATGTCATAAAAATTCCCCCAAAATGCCATTTTCTCAAATATTTGAAAGTGGTTTTATTTGTGCGGTGAATATACCATTGCACACATCTTTTTATACCCTCTTCTGTAAGAAAAGAATTTGAATTATATTCCATAAAAAATTGGCAATTAATAGAAATTATTTTACATGATATACAGGGAAGCTGCTTACATATGACGTCACAAATTAAACATCCATAACTTTATTATTCTTTGATGGATTTTCACCAATATTTTTCACTAATTTTCTGCTTTTATGAAAACTAGCTTATCGTCAATTAATAACTTATCAATAAAATCAATCAATCAGTTGGTTAATCAGTTCAATCAAACAATTTGTAAATCAGTCAGTCAATTCATCAATCAATCAATCAATCAAAACTTTTTTTAGCACTTTTCATGAAATCCATATCAAAGTGCTTTACAATGTAGAACATAAGAAATAAAAAATTAGAAATCATATAACCAAAAAAAAAAATTCAAACAATCAATCCGTCAGTCAGTCAGTACCTCTGGGTGGAGATCATAAAGCGCTCTGTATATTCTTGGATGCAAGAAACACATTCTCAATCGTTTTCATTCATACTTTCCATCAGCTATAAAACTTCTCATTTCAATGAGCATCTGAATACAGAGATTACTATAATTATTATATATCATTTATCACATAGGAGTTATACATTTACTTTGTGTGGAGTGTGGAGCGTTGTGGCCCAGTGGATTAGTCTTCGGACTTTGAAACAGAGGGTCGTGGGTTCGAATCCCAGCCATGGCGTAATTTCCTTCGGCAAGAAATTTATCCACATTGTGCTGCACTCGACCCAGGTAAGGTAAATGGGTACCTGGCAGGGATTTATTCCTTGAAATGCCAACGCGCTGTAAAAGGCTGTGAGGCTAAAGCCAGGGTAATAATATCCAATTAAGCGCATAGGGACGCACTTGGCAGTGATATGCGCTATATAAGCATGTTGGTATTATTACTTTGCAATCAGCTCAGGGGGGGGGGTGTTTCACAAAGTGGTTTTGTGACCTAAATTTTTGTTTAAATGCTGCTGTGCAAATGACATGTAAAAGTAGTGCCTGTCCTCTTTAGCATGATTTGGCCATTGCAATGAGGCATTTTATACCACACGCAAGAGGAAATTTAAGTGACTATTAGTAAAAAATGCTCAAAATTTTATGAAACGTTCCCTGCTTGTATTTTTATACATTGACAACTTATCACCTGTTAACATTAATATGGAAAATGTGTTAGCAGTACTTGATGGTATATAGGATTTGTTTTATGAATTTTACCAAAATATTGATGAAAATATTTTGATTTATAGGTCATGATGGAGCAGAACATATATGTTTTGATTATTTGTCTTTCATATTATATTGTTGTAGTAGAGATAAAACTTGGTCTGAATTATTTACATGCACATGTAACTGTAATAGCTGGTGCTATTTCTCACATTGTCATATTAAAAGTATACTGTAATAGTAAATGATACTCTATATTGATGTACCATAATTATATCAGCTTTACTGTTCATTTGTCAGTGTCTTTGTAGTACCGTTGTCTCATAATAGAAACATCATGCATTCCTAATACCGATAGAATGCAAATTACCAGTCCTAGTCCAACTGGGTTTCAAAATATTACTTGTAGTTCCACACTGCATTTCCAGATTAGAATCCATATCAACTGCCCCATTGAAAATGCATGTATTTATTGATTATTGATTTTTTCCAGCAAAGTTTGCTCATTTTCATAAAAGTATTTATCCAAAGACAGGTTGCTAAGAGACCTGGGGAGAGTTTCATGAAAGTTGTCAGCACTGACAAGTTGGCTTTCTCCGATAGTTACCATAGTAACAGTCAGAGGCAAGTGCCTCACAGCCAATCAAAACCAAGGATTTCACTGATATTGTTAGCACCGACAATTAAGTCAGTCCTGATAATGAAAATGAAATATCCCCCAGGAGTACCATAGATCTTTTGCAACAATGAGAAGTGTATGAGAGAAGTGTGTGAGAGATTCTTTTGCTATGACTGACTTGAGTTTATATGTCTATTGCGTGTTGTGTGCAGGGTAGTGAACTTTGTATAGGTCTGCTTTAGTTGAGCCCATTGAGGTTTTCCTTTTAACAGCTGCTTGAAATACTTATTGGGAAATCATAAAACTGGGAGGAGACCCCAGGGTCTTTCCAGTAGTTTTCTGGGCATTGCATCTTTTAGATTTTGTGAAGTAGACATGTGCAGATTGAGGCAGTCAACATTTTAGCAGCCATCATGATTCAGTTTGATTTTCAACCTTTAATCCCAAATAGCAGCCTCCTTGGTTGATGTTGGCTGAAGCATCTAGAAACCTGTATGAGGCTAGATTAAAGCAGAATTCATGCTGATATTGTGATGACTGAATTTGAGAAGCCATTGGTAAGTTAAATCCAATTTCTTCTAAGTCTAGAAAAAAAAAGAACAAAGGTGGGATAATCTCGTTTAAAAAAAGGTTGATGTTTCAAAGTCAATGGGGCACTGGCTTATTTGATGGAGTGTCATCTTTGCTAAGCATTTTGATACCATGTTTATTGAAATCAGTCAAAAAATGAGGTTACCGCCCCCAAAACTGTTCTTCGTGGCTTGTATTCTGAACTCTGTTTTAATTTAAACTATTGTATGAAGTTGTGGTTTAACTGAGGATAGCCAAATGTGCCAACAAATCTTTTTAACAGTACATGTTAAATTGGTCAGCTCATTTCCTATTCATTACTGTCAAGAAATAACGTTTTCTTATCATTAAAGACTGAAGAACATGCAAAGTAAACATAAGAAAGACAATGGCCTGTATTCTGAAGTCTGGTTTAACTTAGACCATGGTCTAAGTCTGTGCTAAAAGTTATGGGGAGCCAAAAATTCTAACATTCTGTTTATATTTTATATTTCTTATGTTTACTATTTTGTTTCCTTTTGATTTCTTAATGATGAAAAATGCTTCAGTTATCATTCCCTGACAATTTGGATGTCATATGAGTTAATAAATTGGATGTGTACTGTTATGGATTTGTGCCTCAATTGGCTCTCCATAGTTAAACCACAACTTTAAACCAGGGTTTAATTTAAACTCGGGTTCAGAATATGGGCCAATGTAAATAAACTTGACAATTTTGGCTTCCCATATGATTTTAGCAGAGTTAAATTGAGTAGGTGTTTCATAAAGCTGTTCGCAACTTACAAACAACGTTACCAACGACCGGAGATCCTTTCTTTAGGAAATAAATCAACACCTTTGAACATCTATAGTGTATCATCATTTTAATACCACAAGAAAGGACAACCAGTTGTTTGTGAAGTCGCTCGTATCTTATGAAAAGCCCAACAAGGCTAATTTAAACCAGACTTCAGGACATCAGGCCCGAGTGTTGTTTTACAGCAAACTATATCTGTATGCGCATAGAATAGTCTGCAAGCATGGACTCATATTTGACACTTTAACCAATTAAACCATGTCTAAAATGAAGACTAGACTGCGTGTCCAAGGGAGCGTTTCATGAAAGGACTTGTCAGACGTTTTATCCGACAAGTCCTATTTTATCCGACAGTCACCATAGTAACATTGCTTATCAGCCAATCAAAATCAAGGAAAGATGTCAGATCTGACAACATGTCGGACAAAAATGTTGATGAAATGCTCCCCTGGTAGAGCCAGCCACAGGACATAGTGAATATAGCCTCATTACTTCAGACTCTGCATTATGCACTATGCAAATAACGAAAACCAAGGGTCTGTGCCTGCAGACTACTCAACAATACTCCAACTGACACACACTTCAGTATATCTCTCTATCAGCGTGTTTCTACAGAGAATAGTTACACAATATTACCTGCCTAAGTATCCAGAATTCCGAAAAAACTTCCCTGTAGAAACAGACGTGATGCGGTTTATTGATAAACCGCATCGCGCAAAATACGGTTTCTCACAAGTTCTGCAATGCGGAATGTGAGTTGATCGGATTATTCGCTCTGTAGAAACGGGTTTGATTATGGGCGATACGGTTTATTGATTGCGGAAAAGATAAACCTTTTATAACGCTTCTCTGTAGAAACATGCCGTATGTAAATGTCTCGGCCTCAAAGACAAATATTTAGTCTAGTCTTGGCCTCGACTTTCCAGCCCTGCTCACTACACTGACATCTCAATTTATGCAATCACTCTAAATAAGGAATCCAAGACAATTTAGTTTTCTTCAGTTATTGTATTATTGATAAACTTTCAGTAAACCCTCGCCACCAATTTGATGGAAGATGATTCGATTAGTTTCAATATTCTATACCTTCAAAACCAAAGATAAAATTACGTTCAGCTGATACAGCTATTCGGGGGAGCATTTCATGAAACATACAGTCAATGATGTTCACTATTGTTACAGGCTACTGCAAATCCTCGCATCTTATTGGCTGTGAGGAAATCAGCCTGTGGAAATCACTGACTAAATTGTTCATGAAATGCTTCCCTGGTTAAATATCACACATTGTAATGGAATCACATTTGTTAATAAAGTCCTCAAAAACCTGCATATAGTATGGAACAAATTGTATGGAACAAATTCATTTGTAACAGGAAAATCTCTATAAGTCAACCCAACGCCCATATAAAAATGTGATTGAAAAACAAGTGGTGAAGGATTCACCATATCAAGTTCTACATTTGCAAACTCTTATCAACTAGGTTTAGTGTTCAGCCAATATTTCCTCAGATAAACTATATAAACCGATGGGTAGAATCACTAAAAAGTAATTATTCCGTGAAATCAATCATCTTTGTATACATCAAGACCAATCTATTAGTTCTAACTGGAAATACAGTAATATGATCTTCTATATTTAACTATAATAAATTCAAGAAAGGAAGTTGAAGAGCAATATATGAAAACAAGTCTTGATTACATATTATATAGTCAAATTTTGCCTAGGTTAAAGAGATTTCTGTGGTTTCAAGAGAAATTGACTTCGGCAGATTCACGAATGTGTGGCAACAATGGTATAATTCATATTTTCATGAGTAACAGTATAGCCTTTACACATTCCACTCCACTATCACAGATAGTTTGTCAGTAGATGGCAAGGCATTCATTGATTGACTTGTATGTATGGGTCTGCACACAATCATATATCATCATGCCAAGCTCTAGGAATCTGGCACTGAAAATTCATATACATGTTTTCAACTCTTTTTGTTTTATATACATATAATGGTACAAACAATGTTGCATAATAAAATTGTTCTTATATAGACACAAATATATATATATACTGCATACGATCAAACCTAGCCAACACACCATGATCATATTGCACAGACTATCAGGCAATCAATTGAAATGTGCATTATTATCGCACTATGTGACTTAGCCCAAAATCTTAATTTTGGGTAGGGCCCGTCATAAGCCTTGTTTCTCTCTGGGTCCTAAATACCATTCATGGTATTGTATAAACTTATATGTTTGGTTAGAATAAATTCATGAATTAATTCATTAGTTTGCACTACCGATTAAATACCAATTGTCAAGCTTAACTTGAACCTGTGATTACACGCAACTTGGTAAAACAGTGACAAAGTCCTGTCTGTCTTTTGAGTCTCTATAAATCCAAGATGAGAAACTGTTTCCAAAGGACACAGACAATGGGTGATTTCAACTTGAAGCATGGTGTTGAAATCTGGTGTTGGTGTTGTGGAAACACCAACACCAGCCACAACATCACACTTGAAATGAGGGAGTTGAAATTGGCCAGCATTTGTCTTGAGTGCTGGTGTTGAATGCTGTCTGCTGAACCGAGAGGCATGACAGTCTTGCGCTTATCAATAACATGATTGATCTGTATCTACCCTTTAAACCCAGCTTGTTGTTGGAGCTCGATTCAGCAACCTTTTTCACAGTCTCAACATCATCACCGAACTTGAAATCACCCAATGTGGTCTTTATTGGGGGTAATTCAGGCTTCATTTCCAGAGCACAGATCAAAAGACAGGTGATCTTTATGAACAGGTGGTTGCTAAAAAGGTTTTTATCCTCACATGGTGAGCAATTATGCAAATATTGCATTCATCTATTATAATTATGTTCATATATTTACATAAGTATCTCATGAATATATACATCTGAAAAGATATTCCGAAAAAATATCTTCCCATTGCAAAGTATAGAATTTGCGGCTCAATTGAATAATTATGGCCTTAAGGACTTTTTGGAAAAAATTCTGAAAAAAAATGATACCTGCAAGCAAACTATTTATATAGTATAAAATATTACTTTTGTTTGAAAATGTTAATTTATGCATTCTTTGAAAAGTTTGACCAATAAAAGCTACTTTTGATAGTTTCACTGGTTATTTACAATTTACCTCAATTGATATATGAAACCCAAATACGAAGAATTCTGGAATATAATATAATTTTTCTTGCATATTGCCATCATCATATTTGTATTCATTGCACCATTTTGTATGGGCAAGTCATACACAAGTTGCAGGAATGTATGTAATTCGGTGTTGCATCTATAACAGATGCAGTAATATATTCAAATTAATTCACATTTTTGTGCCAAGTCATAAATACATTTACCGAATTTCAAACTAAAAAAGTACTTTTTGAGCAACTTATTTTTTCTTGAATACATATACTTTGTTCATCATACAGAGGTAAAAATACAACCTGTTTGTAATACTATCTACAAAGCAAAATGACTGAGTACCAATATATGGTAGTACATACAACAGAATGAAAAAAACTCATTGGGTGGTATTGTGATGAAAAAAAAACTATTTTTAGCCACAGACTACACAAGAATTTTAGACCATACTTCTATAGAGGGCTGGGTTACATATTACTCCCTACATATTCCATAAAATTCATTGTAAATTCATCATATTCTTCTCAATTCAAATTTCCAGTGCAGGATTTAAAAAATCTTTACTTTGTGAATAAGTCAAAAAATGGCACTCCATAAAAGTGTGGTCTATGTTAGCCTTGTGATTACTGAACCATGGCTGAGATACCACCTAGTAAGTTTTGATTTTACATATATATTTAAATTTTATCTTTATATGTACACGATACACTTGGAGAGGAAAAGGCCTTGGAAATAATTTCATAAACATAGCATACACCAATATCAAACCTATAAAAGCATTTACAATGGGGAGGGGTTAGAGGGGGTCTTGGCTTTGGTTTCTGCTTTTCTATACTAAATCATTAGATATTTAGCCCCCCCCCAAAAAAAAAAAAAAAACACTGAATACCGAAAATACAAAAACAAATATAACTGAAATCAGCTAGATAGTTGAATTCTCAGTCTCTCATACCCCTAAACAAATATAATCTTTTTTTCTTATTCTTATGATCAAATTTTCAAGAACTGAATACTGTCAGAATATAACATTAACGGACAAACTGAAAATATGCCACATGTGCGGTACACATAACAATGCAGCATTTGAATGCATGTGGACCTTTAAAACATGTGAGGAAGATGTTTCTTTCTATGGGAATGAGAAGAGAAATAATGCAGTATGCTACTCTGGACTCTGTGACAATAAAGCTTGGCGATGGATCGAGGGGCTTATTTCTATGATTGATTGCATTGCTTGTGTATGATCAATTGTAAATATCAGCCCCACAATCATCGCTCAGCTTCATGAAACAGGGACTTCGACTCTCTGTAGCAAAAAGCTAGGCAATTGATCGGAGAACAATATACAATCAATCACGAATCCTACTGAAGTGTAATTGAAGCACGCTTCAAATACCATTCAATATGTCCACTTCATATTCTCATCATTCCTGAGCAGAATTTCGCCATTGTGACAACTACCATGGAAACCTTGATTTTGATTGGCTGCTGAGTCATGTTACCGCGGTGGTTACCATAATTTAAGTCGTATGTGAAACTAGCCCCTGTTGTGACTGAAGGTTTAGCATAAAGGTCTGGATGCATGCAAATCTATTTCACCTCCAAGGCGGGAGCCTATCACAGGTACATTTTCCAAAGCACTGTTCCAATATAGGTTACACTGAATTGTTCCCACTTCTGCAAAACAAATCGCATTGCATAGTTCTAATGTTCACCAGGCACGAGAGGGGTTTGTTCTTCGGTAGAGCTCCTCGATGATGCTCGTCTCTTCTCTTCGATCAGACGGATGTTTCTCATTTCTTTTTCTTCCTTGTCCTTATTCCTCTTTTGAAACCTGATCCTGTGGGAGGGGAAAAACAGAGAATAGCCAGTCAGAAGTCCAAAGTTTCAAATCCATTTTGTCCCCATTGAACTGGCTTGATTCCCCTTACCCTCGCTCTACCCCCTCCTCCACATATGATTCAGTGGGGCTTACAAGCCCCTTCTCCTAAAGGTCTTGGCTGTCGACCATGCTCCCCGAAGATAGGTTGGATCAGTAACAACATTCCAGTAACAAGACCAGGTAAATGGTCTGTAATAGATTTTAGGCAAAAAAAAATGCCACGGGGCCCCTACCCCATTCCAGCTCGATCAATTTTTTTTATGATAGATTCAATTTAATTTTGAATTTCAAATGTTTGATCTAAACTTATTTATCTACCCCATTCCAGCTCAGCTTAACAATTTCTATGATTGATTCAATTTAAATTAAAATGTCAAATGTTTGATCTCAACTTATCTTTGAAATACACAATCAAATTTAAACTCAATTTGAGTGTGATTTTGAATCAATCTCCTATCTTTGGTAATGGTTTAATAATGTGATCTACTATAAGGTCCAGGACCCAGTCACATACAGCTTAGTGATTGATCATGGTGCTTATTTTTTTACAATTGATCACACACAATAGTCATTGGAATCAATCATAGAAAACAGCCCCAAAATCAACTGCTAGGATTAACATATCCAGTATTAACAAAAACAGACTGGAGATAGAACCGTCACTGTTGCATCCTCAATGGAATGGAACAAACTTCCCTCTCATATTACGACAATCCCCAACAACTGAATTATTTAAGAAGTCCCTAAAAACTTGTTTGTTCTAAGCAACTGCCTTCGTTTTACATGTTAATCATTCTGTATTGTTTTTGTATTAATTGGGTAATCTGAAACCGTAAGCACTTTGGGTTATTTGGAAAAAGCGTGTTATAAATATTGGGTACTATTAGGATTAATGTTACGGGGCCCAGGGGCCTATTGCACGAAAAGGCCTTTCCAAGGACCGTCTTTCTTGCCGCCCATCTTTTATGATGCGCTGTATATTTCTGAAATGTATGATAAACAAATAAAATTTGTTAGCTAGCATTTAAATCAGTTTGTATACAATTTCATGATATATCACATTATTTTATAAACAAAGATTTTGTTTACTTTAAAGGATGAATAAAATATGTTTGCAGGTAATTTATTTAAAATGTGTTTCACATGGCGCATCATAATAAATGAGCGACACGAGACACGATTCTTGCAAAGACCCTTTAGTGCAATCAGCCTCCTGATCTTTACCTGTTTGAAATGATCCTCTCTACAATCTTAGAAGCAGACATGTTATTCCCAGAATCAACTAGCTGGAAGATACCTCTCTTCTTGGGTTCCTGGCAAAACATGAAATAAAAACCGAAAAGTTTTACCTTCCATGAAACAAACTTAAAGATTTCTGGACAAAAGTCAAAGGTTACACACATGGGTTCTTTCTCCATCAAAACTGGATGTAAAATAGGATTCTGATGAAATTTTCAGTGTGATGCTCGTTTGAATTTTCTCTTGTTATACATGCTAGCTTTTTGTTTAGATTGGCTTGCCCTTCAAGTATCGAATTGAAAATCGGCCTAAAACTTTAATTAGTGACAGAAGTCAAGATTCTTTAAGTCAAATAGTCAAGGCAATTTCTTCTCCAATTAGATCACCCTGTAAGAGGGCAGGGATCAGGTAGTGCAGGAAATTCATGATGGCTATAGGTAATTTTGCCCCACGACTGCCAGACGCACCCCTAAAATTCGCAAAATTGAATGTTTTGGGGCGACCCTCTTTTTGAAAATTTGCCACAAGATCTGCCATAAACAACATTCAAGAACATTTAGAAAATCAATTTTCTCATATAGCAGAATAATGTGATATGCTTTTACGGCACAATTGCTTGTAGAGCTAACAAAAATACACCTTGAAATAAAGGAAATAGCCACAATGTGGCAAAAAAAATAGCCTGTAGAATAAAAATCATCTTTTGTCCTGATGTCAGAATGGTCTAATTTTGAGCTCCTCAGGTAATGGTTGACCAAAGATGAAAACTTCAAGTTCTTTTATTCCATTCAAATTATGATAATAATAATACTAATATATAGAATCTTTAAAGCATCAATTATCCATTTGACTATTCAATTATCTTGACTTTTACATTTTTAACAAATTGAAAAAGAAAATGTAATATGAAACAAGTGGAATGCCTCTGGCCGTCTCACCTGCATCACGCGATTCAATATAGCAGCAGTGCTGATTTTGAAAACTACTATAACTCGCACAAGATGTTCAGTGATACTTGGTTACTCGTATTTCCACGTTTTATGAATTAGACCAATACACTTATAGAGATATGATGGCAATTCAACAAATACCCCCAACGTGGCCAAAGTTCTTTGACCTTACATGACCTTTGACCTAGATCATGTGACCTGAAACTCGCACAGGATGTTCAGTGATACTTGATTACTCTTATGTCCAAGTTTTATGAACTAGACCAACACACTTTCAAATTTATGGCTGTAATTCAACAAATACCCCAATTTGGCCAAAGTTCATTGACCCTAAATGACCTTTGACCTTGATCATGTGACCTGAAACTTGCACAGGATGTTCAGTAATACTTGATTACTATTATGTCCAAGTTTCATGAATCAGATCCATAAACTTTCAAAGTTATGATGGTAATTCAACAGATACCCCCCAATTCGGCCAAAGTTCATTGACCCTAAATGACCTTTGACCTTGGTCATGTGTCGTGAAACTCATGCAGGATGTTCAGTGATACTTGATTAACCTTATGTATAAGTTTCATGAACTAGGTCCATATATTTTCTAATTTATGATGACATTTCAAAAACTTAACCTTAGGTTAAGATTTTGATGTTGATTCCCCCAACATGGTCTAAGTTCATTGACCCTAAATGACCTTTGACCTTGGTCATGTGACATGAAACTCAGGCAGGATGTTCAGTAATACTTGATTAACCTTGTGGCCAAGTTTCATGAACTAGGTCCATATACTTTCTAAGTTATGCTGTCATTTCAAAAACTTAACCTCAGGTTAAGATTTGGTGTTGACGCCGCCGCCGCCGCCGCCGTCGCCGTCGGAAAAGCGGCGCCTATAGTCTCACTCTGCTATGCAGGTGAGACAATAAAATGCATATAGGTATAAATAGTTCGGCACAGCTGTTTCAAACCTCAGAAAGTTCTCACTTAATTTGAGGAATATTTCATGAAAAGTATTGTCAGTGATTATCACTGACTAATTTGTTCTCAGCCAATCAAATGCCAAGATTTGCAGTAGCTTGTAACAGGAGTCAGTGAAAATTGCTGAACATTTGTTTCATGAAATGCTCCCCTGTTTATTACAAACCTCATATGGGTCCGAACCATCTGCCCCCGGATGAATTTCTGTTTTGCCCTGAACGACAACATCCACGTCAAAATGATCTAACAGCTCAGACGTCACTCTGTAGGGGGCGCCGATCACGACCTCATCAACATACTGTGCATTAAAATAAATAAATAAATATCCTCATCATTGATGAATATAGTGAATTTTCACAACTCTGAATCTAAACAGCATGAAAGAAGTACTTCAAACTCTATTGGATCAAGTTCAGAATCAATTACAGAAAAAACAAGGTTGAATTCTATATAACATTGATTGTAAAGGCAGAAATTGAAATTCTTAAAATTTTGCATGTGAAAAATATTTGGCTTCAACTTTGATATAGTATATGTTGCCCGGGGGGGGGGGGGGATACTCAAATTATAATATGAGACCTATGTGCCGGAGACCTATGTGCCGCGCCAACTCGAAAATAGGAAGCTCTGGAATTAAACCTTGGTCTTAAAATGAGAGTCTCTGGAACGGCTCTTGCCCCAACCTGGAAGTAACTATTAATACCACTAATCAAATAGCATTCAGTTCCTCGCGTTAGACTAAACATGGAGTAAAAAGCATGTCTTACCCGGCATGCTAGCACACTGAGCGTCCTTTCGTGCAAGTTCATGATGGGATAGTTGCTGCCATGGTAACGGTTGACCTCCTACAATAGAAATCACATAAGTTATGAAACAAAAGATTTCATTTTTAAAATCATTTTTAGTTACATGTAAATCTTACAAGCAAAATAAAGTTTTCATGAATGGTAGCAGGGTAGGAATTGTTTCAATTTTCAAGGTGCTATTTTTTTGTTTTAAATAACATTGGGATGAAAAGGATGATTGCTGAATATTTAGGGCCATTTCTTTTATTTTCAAGGGCTACTATTTTGTTCAACAAGCAATTCCGTATTAAATGTTATTATTATCATTCTGTTGTATGTAGAATACTGATATTCAAAGCAGATCTTGGGGCAACTTTCACAAAACATGGTCGCCCCAAAGCATTCCATTTTGGTAATATCAGGGGTAATTTGGGCCATCATGAGGGCTAAATCGTCTGTCGCTGAGTGTAAATAATGACTTAACCCCCCCCCCCCCATATTTGTCTGATCAGAGTCCTGTATCACAAAGGTTAGCAATTAATCGTATGCTTGATATTCATGATTAATTGTACATTGTAGTCAATGCAATCAATCGTTAAAAAATGTTCTACAATGATTGCTAAGCTTTGGGCCCCAGAACGTTCTGGCACCACTGTTGCTGATGTTAAAGCAATATATGAATGACATTGAATAATGTACACCCTGGGGAGTATACTGACTATGCTGCGATTCATTCAAATTGTAAGTGGTTTGTTTACCTGGTCGCCATGCAGACCAACAATGATGTAGTTTCCTAGTTTGCTAGCTTGCTCCAGAAAATCTATGTGACCAACATCTGAGAATACATCAACTAGTCAAGGAAAGCAATCCAAAGTATTTTTTAAAATCCTTAAAAATGATAAAATATCTGCAGTTTAGCTTTGGTAATTAGAATTAGGGAGGATTTGCAAGTGACATCAAATAACATGCATAAAGCACATACCTTGAGAGCAAGGCACTCAACCCTTGTGGAAGGGGTCCACTGCCTTTATTGGGTTGTGGAAGCTCTGGGTTGCTTCATGCTCTCTGGAGCAATGAGCCTTACTTTGAAGTAGTTGACATGTTTAGTACCCACTATTTCAACAAAAATATTTACAAGAATGTGTTGAATATGCACTTTTACACCATTAAAAAAAATTTTAAATTTTTTTTTGGGAGGATTAAGGTGGTGATAGGGCGGGATTTGCAGACATTTTTCAGGAGCCTTACATTGGAATCAGGAGGGTTGGCATATTTGGTACACCATTCCTTGGCTTGATTAACAAACCTTAAAACTTTTTTACAAGTTGATATCCTTTCATATTGACTTTCTAAGGCAAAAAACAGTAATGTTGACAATAAAAAAATGAAACCTAATAGAAATCCCACAAGACGACGATTAAGTGTTTTCATGTATAAAAGTGACATGCTATGCTTGTGGAAAATGAGGTTCGTATACATGTAAGTGTGGTTTAAAATTTACATGTATCATCTCAATTCACATGACCGGGTGTGAGCCAAAATGTGTTTACATCAAACAAGCTTTCAAATAAATCCATAGAAATAACATATACAATAACAAGTTGAATGAAACACACTTGTCTAGAATGATATAACAAAATGGCTAATCACTAAAATCGTAAAAGGATACGGAAGAGATCAAAAGCCCCAGGGCAGTAGACGATACGGTCACCAGGTGAGGGTTCCCTTCCTTCCGCAAACTGTATGATCTTGTTAGAAGTCTGTAGGAACTGTGATATTCCAGTGTATGGGCTACTCATTGTTGAACACTGAATGAAGATAAGGAAAAAAAAACACATCCATTATGCTTGTTTACAAATTTATTGCATTCTATTTTTCTACTAAGGACAGACTATTTTACTGTGTTATATGCCTGTGCCATTGCATAAATTTTCCGCTTGTTTAAAGGTCAAGACCACCCCAGGAAAATACTGACTTGAATAAAAAGAGAAAAATCAAACTAGCCTAGTACTGAAGATTTCATCAAAATCGGATGTAAAATAAGAAAGTTATGACATTTTAAAGTTTCGCTTATTTTTCACAAAACAGTGATATGCACAACTAGTTGAGTCAGTCTATGATGTCCATCACTCATTATATCCCTTACTTAAGATTGTTGTATTGAGAGTGTACACAAGGAGAAAAAGAATAGTTTTACTACGAAAAACGTTTGCCATGAAATAGTTCATTTTCCTTGCTGACGTCACGCATAGTCCATTTTTTCCCTAGGGAAAAAGTGAACTATACGTTTTTTGACCCCGCCCCCTACTCGATTCGCGAGCTGTGCGGCGCGATGCGAGCAGAGCGCTGCTCAGCCCAATGGTACTCTCTACTGCATGCCACGGGAAAGTTTCGGCGAGCTGCACTAACCAGGTGCGCTTGCTGAACAGACGATCAATACGGCAAGGCTTATTGTTTTCTCAACTTCTCAACGATTGTTCCATCATCAACTTATTAAAAATCGTTTTGCTGTAAAAGTCGGGTATCAACGAAGAATATCGTATGAAGAATATATATAAGTGGAAGGGATATAAAACAAATATACAATGACCCATTCTCGGAACTGGCTAAAACTATTTGCACTCAGGAACATCACATAGTACTATTCTCCCTCGGGCCGATGGCCCTCGGGAGAATAGTACTATATGATGTTCCTTCGATGCGAATAGTTTTAGCCAGATCCTCGAGTGTCATTGTATATTTGTATACTATTTCTTTTGTTTTTTATTGTTTGAATTATACAATATTTCATTTTTTATAGATTTGACAATAAGGACCAACTTGACTGAACCAGTATTAAACAATGCTAATACCACATGTTCAGGGAGGAATTAATAATTGTATCACTTGACAATTAGTAGAAAATTATAATATTTCATATTTCATATAATAAAATACAAAAGAAATAGTGAGTGGATGACGTCAAAGTCTCCTCATTTGCATACCAGCCAGGATGTGCATATAACTGTTTTGTGAAATTAAGCGAAACTTTAAAATGTCATAACTTTCTTATTTTACATCCGATTTTGATGAAATTTTCAGTGTTATGCTTGTTGGATTTTTCTCTTTTTATTCAAAATTGTTTTCAAATTGTAAATTTTGTCAATGTTATTGTTTTGGGGGCCAATCTCTACAAGCAGTTTGCTTTTTTATGGTCCTAGCCATATTTTGTACCATTTATTACATAATTATGTACACTGTATGATTTGTATATACATATTTTCATGGTTGAATAAAATTGAATTGAACTTTTTGTTGGGGTGGACTTATCCTTTAAGGGAGGAGAAGGTTGCTTTTTTTCTGATGACTTTATGATTACCGATTGTAATTGTATTTGATTTGTTATGTTCTGTTTGTATTTGGCCTTTGTTCACCCAATAAAACGTAAATTTAGATAGATGGTACGCCATATGAAGGTATCCATTGGTTTAACAGACCAATATAGAGGTGTCACAGTAAACAATATATACATGTATGTTTAGTCCTGAAAAGGACTGCCCAAACATTTCAATATGTTATTTCCATTCCCCAGGGAGTGTTTCATATAAGGACTTGTCAGACGTTTTATTTGACAAATCTCATTTCATCCGACAGTTACCATAGTAACAGTGCCTCTCAAGTCTCAACCAATCAAAATATATGAAAGACGTCAGATCTGACAACTTGTCAGACAAATATGTTGATGAAATGCTCCCCTTTTGAGTTTGGGTGGTCCTTTTCATGATAAACATATGTTCAATGAATAGAGAAAAGTAGAACACATCAATAGAAGGTATAAAAGCCTTCTGGAGGATTCAATAGTGGAGAATGGACTCATGGTAGAGGCTCCCAGTACACTGTAAGGACTGCAAAATTTAATATTTCAGTGAGTACCTTCTTTTAATTCTCCTGAAGACAGAAAGAAAATACTCACTGAACCATTTGAGTTCGGGTGGCACTTTTCCAGATCAAACATATGCTAAATATCCTAAATTCCAACTGGAGTCTCTTTATAATGCATATTATAAACTCAATTCCAAATGCCAATAGGTCACAAGAACAAAATACATAATTAAATGCAAGTACCATTGATTGAAGACTTTTTTACACCCCACATTCAACAACCCTATTCATCTTCAGATATTAAAAATATCCTGAAATATACCATGAATTCTAATTCAAACATTTATAATTTTCCTATGGGAAAATAAGCTTGATAGGTAAATGCACATGTAAATGATAATCTTTTAATAAACAAAATCCAAGGACCATACATGTATATCTCTATAAAATTAGTATAAATTTCTCATATTTCAATCAGAAAAGTTCTGAAAATTATTTCGAATGGGTAATTTTTAATAAAGCCTAGGAACAAAGTTCACATCAATGTTAAGCCAATGACTATAAGTAGGGGAAGGCAGGGTAAGTTGTGACATTTTTCTTGCATTTTGCATGTTAGAATTGATATGACTATTAAGTACCTTGCCTATAAATTTGATTCTTGGGAAATATTTTTCACCTATATACAACTTTCTACCCCCACACTGAAAGTCATTGTGACCTTTGTAAAAAACTATGTCAAATGGCTCAACTTGCCCCATCTGTGGGGTAAGTTGAGCCACAAAGATTATGTACAAAATGTATGCGGGAAGAACCAACATGCCAATTTCTTATTTAAAGTCTTTTCACTTGCTAATTCTCTATAAATACTAACATCCTCTAAAAGTAAAAGGACCATCATGTGAATTTGCACCTTTCTGCCTGAATATCAATGGCTTTTCAAGTTTTATTTTAAAATATACATTACCATAAGAATTACCATGGCTCAACTTGCCCCTTGTTGGCTGGCTCAAATTACCCCTGTCCGAACTTCATGCAATATTTTTTGACATCCACACATTCTTATGCATCTATCATGTAAAAGACTATGACAAGAATGAGAATCCATACCTGGACTAACAATATTGTTCTTATTTCTTTATTATATTTAAAGACGTGTGGGGGTAAAAGCATTGATTTCACACCCTTTTTTACTTTTTTGGCTGAAATTTGTATTTTTCCCTCTAAAAAAGTAATTTTTTGCTTTAAAGTTGAAAACAATGTGGTGGGGTTAAGGGTTATGTAATGGGTTATCAATACATGACACCACCACAATGTCTGACTCATTCATTATTGGCCTGGGGGTGGTAACTCAACTTGCCCTTATGCTCAACTAACCCCGCCTTCCCCTATGTATGCAGAAGCATTGTGAATCAATACATATGAATTCATCAAAAAAGAAAAAGGAATTAAGAAGTTGCAGTAAAAGAAAGTGATTGAGTGACTGTCCAATTGATTAATAATATGAAATTCTTATTCTGAAAAAGAAACAAAAAAGCATGACGAAAGAGCTCCGTTTGATAACACTATACCCCTCTTCTCCAAGTACGAAAACCCTACTGCCCCAGGCATGCAATGTAAGTATCAAAACACCTGTTTCTTGACCTCGGTCCGAAGATAACACAACAGCCCGAGTGCGGTCCGGGAAAACATGTCGCCATTTTTTATTCACTTACTTTCCTTATTTCGAGGTTGATTTTCTTTGTTCGAACTTGAAAATGGGCTAGCATTGAATTTCTGAATACAATATGCCTTTGAAAACGTGATTAAATATCGAATACAATAATTTAATTCCGAAGGTCCTTCTACAGGCAGAGAAGACTTACGTAATAGCACAGCTGTTGTTATCATTTCGTCCTTGGCTCAACGCTCATAATCTGGCCTGTGGGGATTACCTGGCCAAGCGGGGTTGATCAGGCGGGTGTTTCATAAAGCTGTTCGTAAGTTAAGAGCGACTGGTGATCATGTCTTGCGGTAAATGGTACAATTGGCGATGATCACCAGTCGTTGTTAAAGTCGCTCTTAACTTACGAACAGCTTTATGAAACGACCCCCAGGGCTTGGAAATGATGTTTTAGATTTTCAAACGCAAAATGGGGTGAAATACCGCAGTTTGCAATCCGAACTGCGGTCCGTTCCCAAACGGGGGTAAGACGTAATGGATTGGGGCAGTGACTGAGTATATATACTAGCAACTGAAAAGCATACAGTGACATACAGGAAAAGGATAGCGAAACAAATAAAAACAAGAAAGGCAAAAGTCCTTGTTAACAAACCGAGAGAATTTACAAGAATAAAGAGTGATCTTTCGCACAAAGAAATGAAAGTGATGGGAACTGACATGTAAATATCTGCATTTGAAAATAACCGGTATTACAAATATGTCCATACACAATGTCAGGATTGTAATTATTTGATGTATGCATCTTGTTCATTTCTCAAATATGGAGTATCAAAGAAATCAAGACAAGAAAAATAAGAAAGATATGTTCCAAGATATTTTCTATTTTCTTTTATTTTTTAATAAAATGTTTACATGTACTTCATTCAATTGTGGTCAAATCTTTATATTTCATGAAGTTACTTGTTTTCTAATATTGCAATATGCACTGTATATCATACAGTATTTACATGCCTACATCTACATCTATGAAGAGGAGGTATTGTGTAGGAATGATATATTAAGTGCTAATAAAATGAAACAGGATGAATTAGAATATAAACAAAAATAAATGCATCACCCTTTACAGTATGAAAGAAGACTAGATACCGCACTAGGATACCATATACCAAGGTGACTTTCTACAAATAGACAACAACAAAAAAGGTTGCCGACTTTATCTTGCTAACAGTTTTGCAAGACTTCCCCAAGATTCAAAAGTATTGTGAAATTTACCAATCCATTCTTTAAGTTCATCTTGTTGAAAGATTCCACTGAATTCTGGAATAACCATAACAAAAAGCAAACTCAAATAAAAAAGAAATTATAAAAAATTATATTGGAAATTGTAATAACAGCAAAATACAACTGGCATACCATACATGTGCTAGTAATTACAGCTATCTCTCTCTTTCTCTCTCAATGAAAAATTGAATAAACAAGTGGAACGCCTCTGGCAGTCTCGCCTGCATTACGCGATTCAATATTGCAGCAGTGCTGACTTTGAAAAGAGCTATTAAGTAATTATTCACACTCATATGATAATAAAATACTATGTCCATTGACCCAACATGACCTTTGACCATGATCATGTGACCTAAGACATATGTGCAAAACGATCATTCATATTTTATTAATACTCTTATGTGTAGATCCATAAACTAAAGTTATGAAGCCAATTCAACAAATACCCCCGACACGGCCAAAGTTCATTGACCCTAAATGACCTTTGATTTTGGTCATGTGACCAGAAACAAGCACAAGATATTAAGGGATACATGGTTACTCTTTTGTCCCAAGTTTCATGAACTAGATCTATAAACTTTAAAGTTATGATGACAATTCCACAAATACCCCCATATTATCAAATTTTGTTGACCCTAATGGCCTTTGACCTTAGTCATGTGACCTGAAACTCGCGCAGGATGTTCAGGGATTCTTAATTGCTTTTCTAGGTTTCATGAACTAGATCCACATACTTTAGAAGTTATGACGACATTTCAAAAACTTAACCTTGGTTAAGATTTCGATATTGATTCCCCCAACATGGTCTAAGTTCATTGACCCTAAATGACCTTTAACCTTGGTCATGTGACCTGAGCCTCAGGCAGGATGATCAGTAATACTTGATTACCATAATGTCCAAGTTTCATGAACTAGGTCCATATACTTTCTAAGTTATGATGACATTTCAAAAATTTAACCTTTGTTAAGATTTCAATGTTGACGACGACGCCGTCGCTGTTGGAAAAGCGGCGCCCGGAGTCTCCATAATGAATGAGTGCACTGAGCTAAATGTGATTAAAAGTGTCATATTATGTAACTTCAAAAGCATTGGTACTTTTTAAAGAATAATACACAATTGCTAATCTATATGATATCTACATCAAATTAAAACAAAATGAAACATGGAGTTGAGCAGTGTGAACTGAAAATGAAAAGAAATTCTACAGGAGGCAAGAAAGGGAGTTTGAAATTAAAATTTCTACTATTTTTCATGAAAATTGGAAGGGGTTGAGGATTTTTATATACTTACTGATGCCTGAAGTGTTTTAGATCTAGGACTGACATTTCCATCTGATTCTTCTTTCAGTTCACCACCCATGTGATGTGTCTTCGTCATCAAAAGCATTCTGGGGGGAAAAAATGATATAAAGGAAAATCCCTCAAATGTGCATGCCACCATTCCTATTCATTACTAGATTGAGTGTATGCCCTAAAAAAAGTTATGTGGAGGATATAAAATATTGTTAAAATACTGGATAAATTTTGCGATTTTACATGAATGTACACTTCTCAAGCATGAAAAGGGCTGATAATTATAGGATACAATCAGTGTTAGTAATGCTCCTTTCTTTGTTTTATATCAAATCATTAAATTTGTAAGATAAGTGCTTCGATTAAAACTTTTAAAGAAAAAAGTACAGAAAGGGGAGGAGGATAAAGAAAATCTAACCTCAACAATTGAACAAAGATTTAATTTAATGACAAAAGATTGAATATCCACTACACTTTGTACGAATGGAATGTTACATATTTGAATAAAATTCACACCATTTCTTTCAAGTTGACCCATATTTAGTTTCTAATCGCACTATATTTCTTGTTCTTAGACATATATATTTGAAATGTTATAACTATCTGAACTATTATTGGTAAATATCATGTTCGTTTACATTTTGACAGATGTTATATCCAAATTTGATTTTCTTAAAGTATAACAATTTCTGGTAATAATTAAATTACTGATCATTGCCAATATGATGAGTAAAAAATTTAATTAATTTTCTTACCTGCCGACAATGTTTGTTGTTGAGACTCCAGCAGTCCTCTTGCATTCTCTACAAAAAGATGATAAAATGCCTTAAAATAATATGTTGATCAACACTATTTGATATACGTGAATGGTTTGGATCATATATTTGATACGTTTACAATTATTAAACAAGTGGAACGCCTCGTTTCGCCTGAATTACTCAATTCGATATAGCAGCAGTGCTGCCTTTGAAAACAGCTAACGAATGATTATTCACAGAAGAAAAAACTAATATGATAATAAAATATTATGTCCATTGACCCAAAATGATCTTTGACCATGATCGTGTGACATAAGACATGTGCAAAGCAATCATTCATACTTGATTACCCTTATGTCGATGTTTCATGAGCTAGAACCATAAAATTATGATGCCAATTCAATACATACTCAAAACACGGCCAGAGTTCATTGACCTTTAAATGACCTTTGATCTTGGCCATGTTCCTGAAACATGCACAGGGTATTCAGGGATACATTGCTGCTCTTATGTCCAAGTTTCATGAACTAGTTTCATAAACTTTTAAAGTTACTTGTATGATGACAATTCAACAAATACCCCCAACATTACCAAATTTGTTGACTCTAGATGACCTTTGACCTTGGTCATAAGAACCTGAAACTCGCACAGGATGTTCAAGGATACTTGATTGCTTTTATGTCCATGTTTCATGAACAAAATTATGACAATTCCTCAAATACCCCCAACATGGCCAAATTTTTTTACCTCAAGTGACCTTTGACCTTGGTCATGTGACCTGAAACTCGCACATGATATTCAGGGATACATGGTTGCTCTTAATATGTCAGTTTCATGAACTAGATCCATAAACTAAGTTATGATGACAATTCCTCTAATAACCCCAACAAGGCCAAAGTTTGTTGACTGTAAGTGACCTTTGGCCTTAATCATGTGACCTGAAACTCAGGCAGGATCTTTAGTGATACACTATCACCCTTATGCCTAAGCTTTATGAACTAAGTTCATATACTTTTTAAGTTATGATGACATTTCAAAAACTTAACCTTGGTTAAGATTTCGATATTGAGTCCCCAACATGGTCTAAGTCCATTGACCCTAAATGACCTTTGACCTTGGTCATGTGACCTGAAACTCAGGCAGGATATTCAGTAATACTTGATTACCCTTATTTGCAAGTTTCATGGACTAGGTCTATATACTTTCTAAGTTATGATGACAATTCAAAAACTTAACCTTGGTTAAGATTTCAATGTTGACGCTGCCGTCGGAAAAGCATCGCCTATAGTGTCGCTCTACTATGAAGGCGAGACAAAAATTATAATATATTCATAGACCTGTATTCTCAAAAGAGGTTTCAATTGTACCATGGTACAAAACCATGGTTTATGCAGATTTGTGTTCCATTGTACGTTATTCCACTTCTTTCATCACATACACTAAGAAAAGTCCAATTATGAATGTGCACTTTTGGTATTTAGGTACCTAATTGAAGCTTGATAATACAAGAAATCTGCATAGTCCATGGTTTAGTACCACGGTACAACTGAAACCTCTTTTGAGAATACAGCCATAATAACATTCAAATTCTGTTCTACCAGCAATAAACAATTCTGTGTCCTTGTAATTGACCTGCTGGAAAGTGGAATTATTTATGACACCTATATATCACTGGGTAAAATGGCCAAGGATTTTGATACCATCATTATGAACAAATCACCTGTGATATTCTAAGCTATTTCAATTAATATGTAAATACATTTTTTTTGTCTTGCTGACTGAAAACATGGTTGGTAGTGCATATATTGATGGTATCATTTATTTTCATTCTGACAGGTTGAACTGGATATTCCTCCAGCATAGATTTAGTTTCTGCATTTAGGAAGAAAGGCTTTAACTTTGAAAATAATGGTCGTTATAAAGAGACATAAATCACATAATCTATCATGATTAACTCCTTTACTTACTTCTTTCCTTACAATACACAATTTTTTTTTAAATTTAAAGGCATGCCCGAGGGTTTCCTTCATAGCAAAAACTAATGGTATGAGTGACCTTCAGTTACGTAATTTCTTTATAAAAAAGTATCAAAGCAACATACTTGAAACGTTTGGCTTCTTTGACAATCCTATAACAGTCTTGACCATCAGAATCAAGGGTGATATCATCTAGAGAAAAATAGAAATGAAAAAGATGATGGTTGTAGACAAAACAGGAATTTATGAAACATCAAACTGTCAGATTCACAAATAATAAACAATTTATTAAAATGTTAGATAATATTTTGCATTTGCTCCTACCTTGTTTAATATGATCTTACTCATGAGGGGAATTTGGTTTCTTAACATGTGCTCTAGGTTTGATATATTTTTCTTGAATACTGTATGTATGATAATACAGTATGCTATTTTTTTTATATCACAGTAAGATTAGCGATTCCAACTCTACTTCAAGGAGGATTCTGGCTTCAAAAAACAAAACCTAGCAAATTATCAAAGTACAATGACTGTGACTATAACATACATTCAACCATGAAAATTGATTGTACAATATAAGTTATTAAACTTTTCATTATGGATCCCAGGTTTAAACATAAAGCAGTGAACAATAGAAAAAGAGAAAATATGAAACAAATTGAAGGAAAGTCAAGGAAGGCTCAATTATTCGACTATTTCCTTTTATTTATTTTCAGATAGTTGAGCCGTTTCTTCATTTTTTGTTTTTTAAAATCCCGTTGATTCATGAAACACTCCCCAAATGTTGAAAATGAACCCATTTAACTTTTGTTTAAGAAAACCTCCCCTGAAAGAAAAATTGATCTCAGTAATGACTCCATTTTAATTCCTTGATAGTTTCCACAGTTAGACCTTAATTCAAGCTCAATTGACTCATACCATATTCTAAGGGTAACACTGTCCACCGCATATACCGGTACACAATAATCTGAATTTTCTGAAATGCTTTGAATAATGAATACCTCCATGAACACAGAAGTCACACTCATGCTCGTCCAAAGTCTCCAGGTGGGTGACATAGGGGGCGCCCTCTACTACTTCATCCACCCATTTGATAGCACGCACCATCTTGTAACGCTCCTGTTCATTCATCACAGGCGGGCCCTTGTGCTTGATGATGTCAGCTGAAAAAGAATTATGTTGTTTTCGTTTCAAAGCATTTAAATAAATGATGACCACTGATGAATGTTCTTTTTTTCATGTGACACAACATTGATTTCATGTTCTTCCTATATACATGAGATAAGAGAAAACCATAGATTTAATAGGTTTTGTAATAATAATAAATAATAGACAGTTCTTGTATAGCGCATAACACATTATAAATAACGTCTCTATGCGCTTCCAAAGGACTTGGATATTATTATTATTATATTATTGTAGTCTTTGAGTCAGAGATTTCCCTGCTCAGCAAACATGCCAGTCTTTTGTCATGGTTTACAAAGATATCAAAGTAGAATGCTTGTGGAATATCAGAGTTGAGTAAGTTTTCCAATGCATTGAGTATCAAATTGCACAGATTTTTTAAATAAAAATGAGATATTACCAATCAAATTACCTAGAAAATCATATATTTCATTATAGTAGTGATTTAATTTGCCCCACAAAATATCAGTGGACACCAAAATGCATGAAAGACTTTATTGTAACCACTCACTGCAAGCATAACAATGTTGGACTATTATCAACAATCATGACCAGTGTTTTAGCTAGACCCATTTTAGTGGTTATCGCTATTTCTGGCATTACAATTTTTTGCAGGTCAAGTGATAGTAGTCTTAAAGCCAAAAGTGAAGGAACATCAATGTAATACCAATCTGACATGAGCAAATCTTTGAAAATAAACTAATATCAAATATAACTAGCACATCAATGATGTGGAGCTCATCCGGCATCTCGCAACGCAATTTAACACAATTTTAAGTTCAGCCCAGTTGACACTGTAGTGAATTATATTGGTGACATAAATTGAGGATATAGAATTGAAATCGATGAAGAACTGACATAGAAGCATTTTTGTGATCTATGAATAAATTTCATATAAATTAAGCATAAATAATTTTCTAGTAAAAATTTCTAAACTCTGTGTAGAACCTTGGTGAACCTCATGTAGCTCTCAGATGGAACAAAAATAATCAAAATCAATCAACAAATAAATAAGTATGTTTTGTGAGTTTTGAAAATATATGATTAAATTAGCATATTTAATGAGTTTCAAAATTCTGTGTTTAAATTTTGTATCACCACCTCGAGCTATCATATAAAGCAAACAAAATTGAAATTGATCAACAAATGAAGAAGAAAAAACATTTTTTTGTGATTTATGAATAAATTTTGCATAAATTAGCATAAATAATTTTCTAGACAAAATTTCAAAATTTTGTGTACAAGTTTGGTGAACCTCATGCAGCTCTACCAGATGGAAGAAAAAAAAATCAAAATTGGTCAACCAATAAAGAAAAGGCATTTTCTGTGAATTATAAAAATACGCATAAATTAGCATATTTAATGAGTTTCAAAATTCTGTGTAGAAGTTTAGAATCCCCCACCTAATGCTATCATATAAAGCAAACAGAATTGGAATCAGACATGAAATGACGAAGAAGAAGCGTTTTAAAATTCAGTCAACAAATAAAGAAGAGGCATTTTCTGTGATTTATGAATTTTGCATAAATTACGTTAAATAATTTTCTACTCCAAATTTAAAAATTCTGTGTAGAAGTTTGGTGAACCTCATGAAGCTCTACCAGATGGAAGAAAAAAAAATCAAAATCGGTCAACAAATGAAGAAGAAGCATTTTATGTGATTTTTTTTAAATACCCGGTGTGCATAAATTAGCATAAAAATTGTTCTCGTCAAAATTTCAAAATTCTGTGAAGAAGTTTGGTAAACCTCATGAAGCTCTACCAGATGGAAGCAAAAAATTCAAAACGGTCAACAAATAAAGAAGAAACATTGTGTGAATTTTGAAAAATGCGCATAAATTAGCATATTTAATGAGTTTCAAAATTCTGTGTAGAAGTATTGAATCCCCACCTAATGCTATCATATAAAGCAAACAGAATTGAAAACGGATTTGAAATGGAGAAGAAGCATATTGAAATTGTGGACAGACGACGGACGACACGCCACGGATGAGCTAAAAATGTTTAATGTAAAGTATGCAAATTAAATCATCATTAGGTGTAATATTATTAAATGATTAATTCATTACTTGGAATGATTCCCATAGATAACACATCTGCACATTTCAACTGCCCCTCCCTGTACTAATCCCACACATTCTGATGCAATGAGTTACTTTATAGCCATATATTCTACAAAAAAAAAATTATAACCTCTAAATCTTCTTAAATCAGAAATCTTTATAATGTAGCTCTTCCATGAGATAATGAAAGCAGTAATACTTACCATCTGAATGGACACCAACAATGAGATAATCCCCCATCAACTTGGCCTGGCGAAGAGAGTTTGCATGACCAAAGTGAACCATATCATAGCTAGAAACCAAAAGATGTAAAACAGAGTGTAAGACAAAAACAAATCCACCATTTTGCCACAGGGAGGGCACTTGAAAATGGATTAAATCAAAATGCACAGGGAGAATTTTCCCTGTGAAAAGTTGTTAAAAAGCAAATCAAAATAGGGAAAGGTTATGCCCATTCACTGACACTGACTGACATTTACACACAAAAGAAATCAAAACGGGGGCAAATGCCCCCATTGTGTCTCCTAAGCAAGGAGGAACTATACAGTATACAATATTATATCAAAATATGATGATATTTCATAGAAATCTATTTTAGCTTCAATTAGAATTTGTATTTTTTGTTGATGTTCATAATGAAAAGAATTTAAAAATAAATCTGGCAAGCAATTATCTGTTACCACAGTGATACAATATTTTTCTTGTCCTTTCACTTTTGTATAGCACATAAAGTGATTTCAGTAAAGGGTCTTATATCCTTGTGCTTTGTGATCATGACTAGACAGAATAAAGATTTGTCTCATACCCAAATGGAACCAAATATTACATGACTGCTTCTAATTCATTAACTAGAGTTCATACCCTCTCACAAATATTTGATGTTCTGATTACTAGTACTAAATAATGCTATTCTTTTATAGTTCTCTTTCTTTGAATTCTCTAAGTAACAATAATTTTGCTTTATTTGTAACTAAAACCTAAGAATTATTAACTTTTCAATTCAAATCCATTTTTTAGCATAGGTTTTTTTTAATCCAGATTTGTTACTGTTGATACTGTAAGCCAATGAGTCCTTATTCTATAAGTCCATTGCTCAAAATACTAGCAAGTTGAATACAAATATCTGAATCAGAGGGACAGTTGAAAATATTTTTCAATTATTCCAGAGATCATTCTAACATGTGAGAATATAATTTTGTTAAAAAATGAATGATTTGACATAAATCATTAATTTCTATCTATGTGTAACAGTCCTTCACGTTTATAATTTCGTGGAGCTCAATAAATCGCTCTCCTTATTTTTTCGAGGAGCTCAATTGAGCTCCTCAGAATTCTCTCCTTGAGGAGCTCAAATTAATTTACTTCAATACATATATGCTAATTTTTTTCTTTAAATTGTAAATGCTATAGCTGTGTAGCTATTATTTAATCTGTGGTGAAACTAGGCCTGGGTCAGTACATTTACAAAATGTTGCGCTTCTGCTTAAAAAAAAAAAAATTAGTTTACAAAAAAATTGGTAAAATTTTACGTTACATAATACATCTTTAAATCCATGAAATGGCCATCTATTTTCCATAATTCCTTGAAATTATTTTAATTTACTTGAAAACTATCAGGAAAATGAAGAATATTCAGCTCTTTCTTGGCTCTGATTGATGGTGTTACAATCGGTAAATATTGTAGTACCACATATAGACTTCCATGGTGTTGCAAACATTAACTGAAAACGATCGTTATCGTTTTGATCGTTTAACACTTGGTCAACACCATGAAAATCTACATAATTATGGGACTACAATATTTACTGAGTTTAACATCATAAATCAGAGTCAAGAAAGGGGTGAATATTCTTAATCTTTTCGGTAGTTTCCAACTAAATAAAAATAATTGCAAGGAATTATGGAAAAATAGGTGTCTATTTTATGAATATAGAGAGGTAAATTGTGAAATTTCAGCAACTTTTGGTGAAGTTTTTTTTTTTTTTAAGGAGCGCTATATTTTGTTCTTATTTTTTTAGGAGCACGGTAGGAGCCTTAGCGCGATCGCGCTCCTAAAAAATGAAGGTCTACATATGGGACTACAATATTTACCGAGTTTAACATCATAAATCAGAGTCATGAAAGGAATATTCTTAATCTTTTCGGTAGTTTCCAACTAAATAAAAATAATTGCAAGGAATTGTGGAAAACAGGTGTCTACATGTATTTCATGATTATAGAGAGGTAAATTGCGATCGCGCTCCTAAAAAATGAAGGTCTGGTGTAATGTAAGTGACATCTGTTCAAAGACTTTTTGTGAAAGTAGACACAAAGTTCATAACACAGATTTGAAAACAATTTTTTTCAAACAAAATTATTCAATTATAAATCTAAGCCAATTTATATTTATCTTAGTGAATGACTATGAAAAAATAGATGTCATTCTTAAAATCTACATCACAAAATGTATATCAAAGTGATTTTCAAAGTATTATCTCACTTTATGTGTTCTTAATCTTCTTATCAATTGACCAGTTTATCAACAAAGAACTTTGATCAACATGCCATCAAATCCACCATTTACAAAAGTCTATTAGTTTGTTCATTGCATTGTTAATTTGTTATGATCAAATTATTATCCATGCTGCAAGGACATTAAACAAAAGCAGTGCTAAAGATACATACTCATGCCAAGAAATGGTATGATTCCAGTCTGACCTTGACTTTCAGCCATTAATTAAACTACATCTTCTTTTTTCCTCTTTTTTTTTACTCATTAAAATCTTAAGGAAAAAATTACATAGATCTAATCCAATCAGGCAACGGAACTTTTCAAGTTTTAATGAAAAGGGGGGCAGATCTAGCCTTGAGGACTCCGTGATGATATTTTAAAGGGGAATCCAACCAAAATAAAAACTTTTTTTTAAAAGGAAAAGAAAAATCAGACAAGTTGATAGGTGGAAGTTTGAACAATATTGGACAAACATTAAGAAAGTTATGAACTTTTAAAAGTTGTAAATATTGGTAATCACTATACCCATGGAGACTTCAAATTGGCCGCATATGGGATGTCATAGTGATGTATTAAAGGCAAGGACTACTCTTCCATATACTCCAGTGCATATTATGGCTAAAATGTCATTTTCCCCAAAAGTTTTATTTAAATCATATTTTTCTTTCATGAGGACATAAAACAATATACTACCTGGGTTATATTTAGATTACTGCCCCAGGGGAAATACTTAGGAGAAAACCACAAATCCCTGATAATACAGTACATGGCCTACGGGGGAAAGTTATCCTTGCCCCTTGTCATAATTTACTTACCCAATTGCCAATTTGAAATCTACATAGTATTAGTAATCTCAATTTTA
This sequence comes from Lytechinus pictus, assembly GCF_037042905.1. Classification (NCBI taxonomy): domain Eukaryota; kingdom Metazoa; phylum Echinodermata; class Echinoidea; order Temnopleuroida; family Toxopneustidae; genus Lytechinus; species Lytechinus pictus. The sequence continues at coordinate 33,549,122 of NC_087254.1, read as the reverse complement.
AAACAGCTATAATTTTCTTATTGCTTATCCGATTTCTTTCAAACCTTCGCCATTCTCTTTAATTTATTTTTCTCCTTCCCAACACAACATTTTATGGCCAGGGCTGGATTCCCCTTGAAATATTTTGACATATATTTCTTCATCACGGAGCCTTGAAACTCTTCCCATAGAATTTAAGATATAGATTAGGCCTAATAGCTTACGAATTCATCACAATCAATACAAATAAGATAAGTTCATTGTACCAATAAAAGAAAAGATTATGGAAAGTCCACACGAAGAGGCGCATTTTAAATTGTAGGGTAGGCCCTATCGGCCCCTATGTCATGTTAAAGCAATAATGTAGTCTCGACTCCTTAACCCAGAAATGTTGAACATATATATTTTTTATATTCTTAAAGCAACTTCCATAAAGTTATCAACTTTAAATATATGACCGTTTATGATCGTTGTCAATTTTAGCATTGTTGTAATTTTTTTCCCATTGCGGATTGATTTCACACATTTTTCTATGTTTTATTATTGCAAAGCACTACTTTACCCACTTGGACATGTTTGCAGAAATGTTCACATGTTGCTTGTCTTCGATTACTCATCATGTAAAGGTATGTTTATACTCTAAACACTCACATTTGTATTTCTTGCGTGATATCTGACAAATAAAATAAATAAATTAGGTTTTTCACATGCAGCCTTTCATATTTTCCTTTTTAGTCTCAAACAATCAGACACATTGATTTTGTTTACTCCATTCAAACCCTATTTTTACCTCAACAAATTACATTTAACACAGAATTTGTGAAATTATAATTATAAATAGGCCCTAAGTATTCTAAAAAAAATCAGAATATTGAACTAATACAATGTCGAAATTGCTTAGTTAATTCAATTTTTATGTCGGACAAGGGTCTCTTTCGTTGAAATATCAATGAAATGTGTCTCTAAAAGGACATTGTGTTCTAAATAAGGGAAATACTGAAAATTTTGATTTTATCCATTTTTTTTTATCTTTAAATTTTTTTTCTCCTCTTAGTCTTACTAAGTTAGTAGGGTGTCTGAAGCCACACTGAAAAGTGTCAGCATAAAACAGGCTGATTTAGGGGAAAATATGGCACATTTTTTCGGGGAAGTTCAGGCTACTAGAAAAATGTGATCTGAATTGATTATTAACTTGTGTTTGGCATGTATGGAAAGAGAAAATTCAGGGGCTTCTTTTGACAGTAAGGACAAGTTTATATGATCATTTTAAATCAGGATTTAGATATAAATTGCAAACCCTTATTTTTGTGTGTGTTGAGATTGCCATTTCTCCATGCGTTTTCTATGGGAAAATGAAGTTTCTGTTTTGCACAATTTTTTTCACTTTGTCGCAATTTTTCAATGTGATCTGGTTTCCAAATCTTTATAAAAATCATACCATCAGATAGAGCATAAAAAATCCTATTGGACTCTTTATGGACAAGTTTTTGGCATTAATAATAAATTTATAATATAACAGCTCTCGGAAGCTAAAAATTTGGATTTGTGTGTGTCCATTTCTTAACTACACAGTCTATGGCAGAGAAATGCTGAAAATTTACCTTATTTCATTCTTCGTTTTTGCAGCCAATAATTGGATTTTTTTCAAAAATGTTACATTTCTGTCAGTCTGAAGGTCATTTCTCTTCAAATTCTTAAAATAAGAAAAATATTTTTTTTCTCCAGACACACTCTTACCTCATAAAGTAAGCTCCATACGTCATCAATTCTACAGTCAGTAATATTAATAAATAAAACATTTGATCTCCATTTATTGAAATAGGCTAGGGCCTATATGATTATGAGAAGTCGTCATTCCGAAAAAAAAGCTTCAGGTCACAGGTGATGATGTCGCGGACTTGGAAGACAAAATTCATGAAATTGCCTTCGTGAAACGGAAAGCGCTGATTTGTCGCCAATCTTCCTAATCAATGTGCTCTTATCTCGGAAGAATGGTCCTAGGACGTTCCTACGTATTGCTCATCTCGTCATACAACAGGCCCCAGGCAGCCGGCGGGCCGCGAAATTATTTTTCCCACCGAGTTCTGGACCAACATATGAATATTCATGACTTGCGTCTTCGGATTAAGAGTACGCATGCGCGTGGACTTCACCTCGAGCAGTGCCGGTCGTAAGCATTCACGTTCAGTTGCTCAGAATGAATTAGCATCGTCAAATTACCGGTACCCTTACATAGTTACATATAGGCCTATAGGCTTAGATCTATCTATATATATATATATATCCAATTCTTAAACACTTCAAACTAGCTGCCATTAATGGCAAGACATTTGCTAGGCTAGGGCTCGCTTATAGGCTAGCGCATTAACTTTACCTCAAATCTGGACCTGTCTAATGCCTAGTACGATAGCCGACTAATGCCATGGTTAACTTCGAATTGGTTAATTCCGAACTTTACGTTTAATTAGGTTTAGAAAAATGTTAGCTTATTTGCCATGGTTTGTCTAGTCCGTATACAAAACCAGTCCTAAATCTAAAAAAAAAATATCTTTCGAGTCTAGTCTCTAGATCTAGACTCTGATCTGCGCTGTATCAGCATGGAACCACAAGTGTACCAAAGTAAAAAGACGTATGTCCCCTCTTTTGAACGTGAAGATCTTTTTTTTTTTTTTTTTTTTTTTTTTTTGGGGGGGGGGGGGGGGGCTTGTCACATTTTTTCGCGGACGATATAAAAAAAAATCTTTCATGTTACCATATAAATTTTTTGCTTGCGCGTCGCGCCAAAATTGCCTGTTTGATGAGATTCATATCTTGCTCAATAGGCTGATATGGAGCAAGTTTTGAAGTCAATATACAAAACATATTTTAGCTCGGACTTCGTTCGAGCTTTCATTATTTTTTTTTCATTTACAAATTTAAGTGATCTGTAAAATGTCCGTTTTATGGTCTACATATCAGCATTTTAAGCTCACGTTGCGTGGTCACATTGTTTGATTTGCCAAGTTCATAATGTCTACGTGTATTCCATAATGTTCCATTAAACAAATATATTCAGAATGCCCAGATTCGAGGTCTAAATCTAAAACATGCGCGATAGCCTGCATGTTCTTTATTTAAAATGTACTTAAATTATCCAGTTTCACATCAGAATATCAATAATTGTCTGCTCACGCTTCACGATCACATTATTAATGATACCCAATTAACTATATCCTATTTATGATTAAAAAAATGAATAGAATGTCCTGCTTCTAGGTCTGAAATCTCAATTTTCTTCCTCTCGCACTTCGCGCTCGCATCAATTGTTTACTTACATACCTATCCCATTTATTAATACAAAAAGTGCTTAGAATGACAATTTTTTAGGTCGGAATGTCAAAAATTGCTCGCGCTTCGCGCATTATATATACCGTCTTCGTGGGTGTGTATGTATTTGAGTTTTGTCAGACGTGTATCAATCAGATATGATTATTTACGTCTGGGACCGACCTTTAACGTCACCATCCGAAAGACGTGACCAGGGCTCGAACCTCGAACCTCTGCATCAATTTGTAACTTCCCCACAGCTTGGATTACAGGCGCAGGCCACAACGCCCAGTGGGTAAATGAAAGCAGTCCTTAACAGGTCCCTTTTCGGTAATGCTAGAACAGTTAATACAAATTTCTGCTCGTGCTTGGCGTTTGCAGTAACCATCTAGTTACATACGAATCTTGTTCAAGATCACACATACCATTGCCCATAATATTAAAAAAAAAAAATCGCTCGCGCTTCACGCTCACACTTTTTATAAGGCTTATGAGATTATTTCATGCTTATGTTGTTTTATAAGAATAAAACTAAGAAGTGACTGATCGGGGAAAATATAGGTGACGATAATTTCGGGCCCCGTCCCCTATTGGCGAAAGTCCGATCCGCCCTTGTGACACACACACCGGAAAAAATGGCCGGTGGCCCCCCCGAAAAAGCAAGGACCCCCCAGTGCCCCCCCCCCATGGAAAAAATCCTAGCTACGCCACTGCAGTGCATGGAACGTATTCTAACGTCAGTGATCTTGATCCCCGTCTCAACCCCAAATTAAATTCTTAGCTGAAAAAAAATTGACAAGCAAAACAAAAAGAAGATCTTCACGTTCAAAAGAGGGGACACAAGTCTTTTTTTGTTGCATTTTGACATATGACAAATTATTAATTTGTATTCTCAAAGGGGGGGGGGGGCACGTCCCCTGGATCAGTTGTAAATCGTCAGGGAGCAGTCTACCCCCCCCCCCTTTGGTACACTAGTTGTTCCATGCTGATACAGCGTAGATCAGAGTCTAGATCTAGAGACTAGACTAGAACTAAGATATTTTTTTTTAGATCTTGGACTGGTTCTGTATACGGACTAGACATATAAAACCATGGTAAATAAAATCAAACGTGAAGTTCGGAATTGACCGGTTCGAAGTTAACCATGGCATTATTTAGTCGGCTATTACTATTAGCATTATGCATTAGACAGGTCCAGATTTGAGGTAAAGTTAATACGCTAGCCTAAGCTAGCCCTAGTCTAGCACATGTCTTGCCATTAATGGCAGCTAGTTTGATAAGTGTTTAAGAATTGGATATATATATATATATATATATATATATATATATATATATATATATATATATATATATATATATATATATATATCTAAGCCTATATGTAACTATGTAAGGGTACCGGTAATTTGACGATGCTAATTCATTCTGAGCAACTGAACGTGAATGCTTACGACCGGCACTGCTCGAGGTGAAGTCCACGCGCATGCGTACTCTTAATCCGAAGACGCAAGTCATGAATATTCATATGTTGGTCCAGAACTCGGTGGGAAAAATAATTTCGCCGGCGGGCCAGGCCGAGAACTGAAGTAAGTGGAACGCAACTCGCTAGCGCTAGGGAAGTAACGGAGTTGCAGGGCTGCAACGCCAGCCTCACGGCCACGGGGCTCCGCCTGGGCGAAGATCCGTGGGCGTGGTATTCATATAAAGCTGTTACTGCGGCAGCCCGAACACGTATGGCAGTGTGTCCAAACTTCGCGCGTGTCCATACTTCGCGGACGGTCCTTATCTCAAAAACTAGCCAATATCCTTAAAATCTGACATCATCAACGTGAAAAGCGACCTAAAATTACCCTGTAATGAAAACTTCTTTAGGATGAGTTCAGTATTCATGAAAATATTGGCAAAAGATCGGCAAATTTGTCACCGCTAGTGCCCGTTTTGAAGAAATCAACAAGCATCACGATATCACCATTTTGCAAGCGGAAATCATCAAAAATGTGAGTTAAATGTGGTACTAACCGATTCCATAGCATTTTGCCATCAATCTGATATAAATATTTCACTTTTTGAGCTTGAGTTTTTGTTTAAATCTCCACAAAAGCTTTGGTGCGCGAAGTTAGGTCACACTTTTCTGAACGGTTTTCCAGCACAGCCCGCATTTGCCGATCGGAATAGAATTTTGAGATCGCGATACTGGCGAAACCCCTTGACCTACTTAACATTTTCGTCCATGATTTTATAGTTTACGATCTTGCCGTCAATGTGGTAACTATTTCTTGAATTGGTTTTGTATAAATTATGAATATTTTGTGAACAAAATTAAGCCTGATGAATATTTTTGAAAAGTGCGCGAAGTTTGGACACCCCATCATACTGTCTATAAAGACGTCGTGTCGAGGTTCCCGGGGCAAATAAAGCTGCGGATGCAGCGCTTTTTTACTCACCATCCATCACACCACACCCTCACGTTTCTTCGTTGTCTCTTGGCCGGTATTTCAACTGATTCAAGAGCATGGTGACTGCCATTTCCATTTTGACTCATGGCGATGGATTGAATAACTTACTCTATTATATTTCGATTCGAAATAAATATCTGAAAACGGCTTGTGGGCCGTGGGATCTGTAAACAAGATCACTACAGCATGCAACAACGGCACGCCCACATTTCGCGAGGTCGAGGGTCATGGGATAGGGTGATTTCTCGATCTGTTTGTAGTACAGCTCAGCTCAGTGCAGTCTTCTGATAGGACACGTCTATTTTATCAAAGGTAGCTACTTATGAATTGAATATGAGTAGCTTATCGCTTATACAATTTTGAGTTATAAAGCCTTAATTTTTAATAAAAATATACTATTTTACATGGTTTGTAGGAGAACGAACATTTGAAAAATTCATAATTATTTTTTGAAAACCTTTATTTGTATTTTCGATTGAATATTACGTTCCCTTCAACCTAAGTTAAATCACCGAAGTCCCATTTCCGGTAACTTTATGAGGCGCGCTTATTGCCGGAGTAGAGTCAGCCAACAATAAGCTAGCCAACAGCAAGCCAGCCAACAGTTCCAGCCAACAATATTGCGATGTAAGATAGTTCAGATACAGGATTTTGCGCACGAAGAGAACTTGGCGTGCATTCTTGTACAAATCAAACAAACGGGGTCAGGTGGGGTTTCCCTTCTTTCAATTTGTAAAGAAAAACAACGGGCAAGTGCATAAATTTTAGTAGCCCACATCCCTATATACTCTATGTTTTTTCGTGTATTGAGAAGTAAATTTCAACTAAACGTCCTCTTTATAAAACACAATTCGAAGATTGCTCCTGAAATATATTTTTGGTGTGTGGATCGAGGGGGGTTTCCCTTCTTTCAATTTGTAAAGAAAAACAAGGGGCTAGTGCCTTCGTTTTAGTAGCCCACACTCATATACATTCCTATATATTCCACGTTTTTATATATATTGAGGAGTAAATTTGAACTAAAAGTCCTCTTTATAAAATACAATTGGAAGATTGCTCCTGAAATTTATTTTGGCTGTGTGTAGGGGGGTTTCCCTTCTTTCAATTTGTAAAGAAAAACAACGGGCTAGTGCTTTAGTTTTAGTAGCCCACACCCCTATATACTCTAGGTTTTTTCGTATATTGAGGAGTAAATTTGAACTAAAAGTCCTCTTTATGAAATACAATTGGAAGATTGCTCCTGAAATATATTTTGGTGGTGTGGAGGGGGGTTTCCCTTCTCTCTATTTGTAAAGAAAAACAAGGGGCTTGTGCCTTCGTTTTAGTAGCCCACACTCGTATACATTCCCATATATTCCACGTTTTTATATATATTGAGGAGTAAATTTGAACTAAAAGTCCTCTTTATAAAATACAATTGGAAGATTGCTCCTGAAATATATTTTGGGTGTGTGTAGGGGGGTTTCCCTTCTTTCAATTTGTAAAGAAAAACAACGGGCTAGTGCTTTAATTTTAGTAGCCCACACCCCTATATACTCTATGTTTTTTCGTATATTGAGGAGTAAATTTCAACTAAAAGTCTTCTTTATAAAATACAATTGGAAGATTGCTCCTGAAATATATTTTGGGTGTGTGTAGGGGGGTTTCCCTTCTTTCAATTTGTAAAGAAAAACAACGGGCTAGTGCTTTAATTTTAGTAGCCCACACCCCTATATACTCTAGGTTTTTTCGTATATTGAAGAGTAAATTTGAACTAAAAGTCCTCTTTATTAAATACAATTGGAAGATTGCTCCTGAAATATATTTTGGGTGTGTGTAGGGGGGTTTCCCTTCTTTCAATTTGTAAAGAAAAACAAGGGGCTAGTGCCTTCGTTTTAGTAGCCCACACTCATATACATTCCTATATATTCCACGTTTTTATATATATTGAGGAGTAAATTTCAACTAAAAGTCCTCTTTATAAAATACAATTGGAAGATTGCTCCTGAAATATATTTTGGTGGTGTGGAGGGGGGTTTCCCTTCTTTCAATTTGTAAAGAAAAACAAGGGGCTAGTGCCTTCGTTTTAGTAGCCCACACTCATATACATTCCTATATATTCCACGTTTTTATATATATTGAGGAGTAAATTTCAACTAAAAGTCCTCTTTATAAAATACAATTGGAAGATTGCTCCTGAAATATATTTTGGGTGTGTGTAGGGGGTTTCCCTTCTTTCAATTGGTAAAGAAAAAAAACGGGCTAGTGCTTTAATTTTAGTAGCCCACACCCCTATATACTCTGTTTTTTCGTATATTGAGGAGTAAATTTCAACAAAAAGTCCTCTTTATAAAATAAAATTGGAAGATTGCTCCTGAAATATATTTTGGGTGTGTGGAGGGGGGTTTCCCTTCTTTCAATTTGTAAAGAAAAACAAGGGGCTAGTGCCTTCGTTTTAGTAGCCCACACTCATATACATTCCTATATATTGCACGTTTTTATATAATTGAGGAGTAAATTTCAACAAAAAGTCCTCTTTATAAAATACAATTGGAAGATTGCTCCTGAAATTGATTTTGGGTGTGTGTAGGGTGGTTTCCCTTCTTTCAATTCGTAAAGAAACACAACGGGCTAGTGCTTTAATTTTAGTAGCCGACACCCCTATATACTCTGTTTTTTCGTATATTGAGGAGTAAATTTCAACAAAAAGTCCTCTTTATAAAATACAATTGGAAGATTGCTCCTGAAATATATTTTGGGTGTGTGTAGGGGGGGTTCCCTTCTTTCAATTTGTAAAGAAAAACAACGGGCTTGTGCTTTAGTTTTAGTAGCCCACACCCCTATATACTCTAGATTTTTCGTATATTGAGGAGTAAATTTGAACTAAAAGTCCTCTTTATTAAATACAATTGGAAGATTGCTCCTGAAATATATTTTTGGTGTGTGTAGGGGGGTTTCCATTCTTTCAATTTGTAAAGAAAAACAAGGGGCTAGTGCCTTCGTTTGAGTAGCCCACACTCATATACATTCCTATATATTCCACGTTTTTATATATATTGAGGAGTAAATTTAAACTAAAAGTCCTCTTTATAAAATACAATTGGAAGATTGCTCCTGAAATATATTTTGGGTGTGTGTAGGGGGGTTTCCCTTCTTTCAATTGGTAAAAAAAAAACGGGCTAGTGCTTTAGTTTTAGTAGCCCACACCCCTATATACTCTAGGTTTTTTCGTATATTGAGGAGTAAATTTGAACTAAAAGTCCTCTTTATAAAATACAATTGGAAGATTGCTCCTGAAATATATTTTTGGTGGTGTGGAGGGGGGTTTCCCTTCTTTCAATTTGTAAAGAAAAACAAGGGGCTAGTGCCTTCGTTTTAGTAGCCCACACTCATATACATTCCTATATGTTCCACGTTTTTATATATATTGAGGAGTAAATTTGAACTAAAAGTCCTCTTTATAAAATACAATTGGAAGATTGCTCCTGAAATATATTTTTGGTGTGTGGAGGGGGGTTTCCCTTCTTTCAATTTGTAAAGAAAAACAAGGGGCTAGTGCCTTCGTTTTAGTAGCCCACACTCATATACATTCCTATATATTCCACGTTTTTATATATATTGAGGAGTAAATTTAAACTAAAAGTCCTCTTTATAAAATACAATTGGAAGATTGCTCCTGAAATATATTTTGGGTGTGTGTAGGGGGTTTCCCTTCTTTCAATTGGTAAAGAAAAAAAACGGGCTAGTGCTTTAATTTTAGTAGCCCACACCCCTATATACTCTGTTTTTTCGTATATTGAGGAGTAAATTTCAACAAAAAGTCCTCTTTATAAAATAAAATTGGAAGATTGCTCCTGAAATATATTTTGGGTGTGTGGAGGGGGGTTTCCCTTCTTTCAATTTGTAAAGAAAAACAAGGGGCTAGTGCCTTCGTTTTAGTAGCCCACACTCATATACATTCCTATATATTCCACGTTTTTATATAATTGAGGAGTAAATTTCAACAAAAAGTCCTCTTTATAAAATACAATTGGAAGATTGCTCCTGAAATATATTTTGGGTGTGTGTAGGGGGGTTTCCCTTCTTTCAATTCGTAAAGAAAAAAAACGGGCTAGTGCTTTAATTTTAGTAGCCGACACCCCTATATACTCTGTTTTTTCGTATATTGAGGAGTAAATTTCAACAAAAAGTCCTCTTTATAAAATACAATTGGAAGATTGCTCCTGAAACATATTTTGGGTGTGTGTAGGGGGGGTTCCCTTCTTTCAATTTGTAAAGAAAAACAACGGGCTTGTGCTTTAGTTTTAGTAGCCCACACCCCTATATACTCTAGGTTTTTCGTATATTGAGGAGTAAATTTGAACTAAAAGTCCTCTTTATCAAATACAATTGGAAGATTGCTCCTGAAATATATTTATGGTGTGTGTAGGGGGGTTTCCATTCTTTCAATTTGTAAAGAAAAACAAGGGGCTAGTGCCTTTGTTTTAGTAGCCCACACTCATATACATTCCTATATATTCCACGTTTTTATATATATTGAGGAGTAAATTTAAACTAAAAGTCCTCTTTATAAAATACAATTGGAAGATTGCTCCTGAAATATATTTTGGGTGTGTGTAGGGGGTTTCCCTTCTTTCAATTGGTAAAAAAAAAAACGGGCTAGTGCTTTAGTTTTAGTAGCCCACACCCCTATATACTCTAGGTTTTTTCGTATATTGAGGAGTAAATTTGAACTAAAAGTCCTCTTTATAAAATACAATTGGAAGATTGCTCCTGAAATATATTTTTGGTGGTGTGGAGGGGGGTTTCCCTTCTTTCAATTTGTAAAGAAAAACAAGGGGCTAGTGCCTTCGTTTTAGTAGCCCACACTCATATACATTCCTATATGTTCCACGTTTTTATATATATTGAGGAGTAAATTTGAACTAAAAGTCCTCTTTATAAAATACAATTGGAAGATTGCTCCTGAAATATAATTTTGGTGTGTGGAGGGGGGTTTCCCTTCTTTCAATTTGTAAAGAAAAACAAGGGGCTAGTGCCTTCGTTTTAGTAGCCCACACTCATATACATTCCTATATATTCCACGTTTTTATATATATTGAGGAGTAAATTTAAACTAAAAGTCCTCTTTATAAAATACAATTGGAAGATTGCTCCTGAAATATATTTTGGGTGTGTGTAGGGGGTTTCCCTTCTTTCAATTGGTAAAGAAAAAAAACGGGCTAGTGCTTTAATTTTAGTAGCCCACACCCCTATATACTCTGTTTTTTCGTATATTGAGGAGTAAATTTCAACAAAAAGTCCTCTTTATAAAATAAAATTGGAAGATTGCTCCTGAAATATATTTTGGGTGTGTGGAGGGGGGTTTCCCTTCTTTCAATTTGTAAAGAAAAACAAGGGGCTAGTGCCTTCGTTTTAGTAGCCCACACTCATATACATTCCTATATATTCCACGTTTTTATATAATTGAGGAGTAAATTTCAACAAAAAGTCCTCTTTATAAAATACAATTGGAAGATTGCTCCTGAAATATATTTTGGGTGTGTGTAGGGGGGTTTCCCTTCTTTCAATTTGTAAAGAAAAACAAGGGGCTAGTGCCTTCGTTTTAGTAGCCCACACTCATATACATTCCTATATATTCCACGTTTTTATATAATTGAGGAGTAAATTTCAACAAAAAGTCCTCTTTATAAAATACAATTGGAAGATTGCTCCTGAAATATATTTTGGGTGTGTGTAGGGGGGTTTCCCTTCTTTCAATTCGTAAAGAAAAAAAACGGGCTAGTGCTTTAATTTTAGTAGCCGACACCCCTATATACTCTGTTTTTTCGTATATTGAGGAGTAAATTTCAACAAAAAGTCCTCTTTATAAAATACAATTGGAAGATTGCTCCTGAAACATATTTTGGGTGTGTGTAGGGGGGGTTCCCTTCTTTCAATTTGTAAAGAAAAACAACGGGCTTGTGCTTTAGTTTTAGTAGCCCACACCCCTATATACTCTAGGTTTTTCGTATATTGAGGAGTAAATTTGAACTAAAAGTCCTCTTTATCAAATACAATTGGAAGATTGCTCCTGAAATATATTTATGGTGTGTGTAGGGGGGTTTCCATTCTTTCAATTTGTAAAGAAAAACAAGGGGCTAGTGCCTTTGTTTTAGTAGCCCACACTCATATACATTCCTATATATTCCACGTTTTTATATATATTGAGGAGTAAATTTAAACTAAAAGTCCTCTTTATAAAATACAATTGGAAGATTGCTCCTGAAATATATTTTGGGTGTGTGTAGGGGGTTTCCCTTCTTTCAATTGGTAAAAAAAAAAACGGGCTAGTGCTTTAGTTTTAGTAGCCCACACCCCTATATACTCTAGGTTTTTTCGTATATTGAGGAGTAAATTTGAACTAAAAGTCCTCTTTATAAAATACAATTGGAAGATTGCTCCTGAAATATATTTTTGGTGGTGTGGAGGGGGGTTTCCCTTCTTTCAATTTGTAAAGAAAAACAAGGGGCTAGTGCCTTCGTTTTAGTAGCCCACACTCATATACATTCCTATATGTTCCACGTTTTTATATATATTGAGGAGTAAATTTGAACTAAAAGTCCTCTTTATAAAATACAATTGGAAGATTGCTCCTGAAATATATTTTTGGTGTGTGGAGGGGGGTTTCCCTTCTTTCAATTTGTAAAGAAAAACAAGGGGCTAGTGCCTTCGTTTTAGTAGCCCACACTCATATACATTCCTATATATTCCACGTTTTTATATATATTGAGGAGTAAATTTAAACTAAAAGTCCTCTTTATAAAATACAATTGGAAGATTGCTCCTGAAATATATTTTGGGTGTGTGTAGGGGGTTTCCCTTCTTTCAATTGGTAAAGAAAAAAAACGGGCTAGTGCTTTAATTTTAGTAGCCCACACCCCTATATACTCTGTTTTTTCGTATATTGAGGAGTAAATTTCAACAAAAAGTCCTCTTTATAAAATAAAATTGGAAGATTGCTCCTGAAATATATTTTGGGTGTGTGGAGGGGGGTTTCCCTTCTTTCAATTTGTAAAGAAAAACAAGGGGCTAGTGCCTTCGTTTTAGTAGCCCACACTCATATACATTCCTATATATTCCACGTTTTTATATAATTGAGGAGTAAATTTCAACAAAAAGTCCTCTTTATAAAATACAATTGGAAGATTGCTCCTGAAATATATTTTGGGTGTGTGTAGGGGGGTTTCCCTTCTTTCAATTCGTAAAGAAAAAAAACGGGCTAGTGCTTTAATTTTAGTAGCCGACACCCCTATATACTCTGTTTTTTCGTATATTGAGGAGTAAATTTCAACAAAAAGTCCTCTTTATAAAATACAATTGGAAGATTGCTCCTGAAACATATTTTGGGTGTGTGTAGGGGGGGTTCCCTTCTTTCAATTTGTAAAGAAAAACAACGGGCTTGTGCTTTAGTTTTAGTAGCCCACACCCCTATATACTCTAGGTTTTTCGTATATTGAGGAGTAAATTTTAACTAAAAGTCCTCTTTATCAAATACAATTGGAAGATTGCTCCTGAAATATATTTATGGTGTGTGTAGGGGGGTTTCCATTCTTTCAATTTGTAAAGAAAAACAAGGGGCTAGTGCCTTTGTTTTAGTAGCCCACACTCATATACATTCCTATATATTCCACGTTTTTATATATATTGAGGAGTAAATTTAAACTAAAAGTCCTCTTTATAAAATACAATTGGAAGATTGCTCCTAAAATATATTTTGGGTGTGTGTAGGGGGTTTCCCTTCTTTCAATTGGTAAAGAAAAAAAACGGGCTAGTGCTTTAATTTTAGTAGCCCACACCCCTATATACTCTGTTTTTTCGTATATTGAGGAGTAAATTTCAACAAAAAGTCCTCTTTATAAAATAAAATTGGAAGATTGCTCCTGAAATATATTTTGGGTGTGTGGAGGGGGGTTTCCCTTCTTTCAATTTGTAAAGAAAAACAAGGGGCTAGTGCCTTCGTTTTAGTAGCCCACACTCATATACATTCCTATATATTCCACGTTTTTATATAATTGAGGAGTAAATTTCAACAAAAAGTCCTCTTTATAAAATACAATTGGAAGATTGCTCCTGAAATATATTTTTGGTGTGTGTAGGGGGGTTTTCCTTCTTTCAATTCGTAAAGAAACACAACGGGCTAGTGCTTTAATTTTAGTAGCCGACACCCCTATATACTCTGTTTTTTCGTATATTGAGGAGTAAATTTCAACAAAAAGTCCTCTTTATAAAATACAATTGGAAGATTGCTCCTGAAATATATTTTTGGTGTGTGTAGGGGGGTTTCCCTTCTTTCAATTCGTAAAGAAACACAACGGGCTAGTGCTTTAATTTTAGTAGCCGACACCCCTATATACTCTGTTTCTTCGTATATTGAGGAGTAAATATCAACAAAAAGTCCTCTTTATAAAATACAATTGGAAGATTGCTCCTGAAATATATTTTGGGTGTGTGTAGGGGGGGTTCCCTTCTTTCAATTGGTAAAGAAAAAAAACGGGCTAGTGCTTTAGTTCTAGTAGCCCACACCCCTATATACTCTAGGTTTTTTCGTATATTGAGGAGTAAATTTGAACTAAAAGTCCTCTTTATAAAATACAATTGGAAGATTGCTCCTGAAATATATTTTTGGTGTGTGGAGGGGGGTTTCCCTTCTTTCAATTTGTAAAGAAAAACAAGGGGCTAGTGCCTTCGTTTTAGTAGCCCACACTCATATACATTCCTATATGTTCCACGTTTTTATATATATTGAGGAGTAAATTTCAACTAAAAGTCCTCTTTATAAAATACAATTGGAAGATTGCTCCTGAAATATATTTTGGGTGTGTGTAGGGGGGTTTCCCTTCTTTCAATTCGTAAAGAAACACAACGGGCTAGTGCTTTAATTTTAGTAGCCGACACCCCTATATACTCTGTTTTTTCGTATATTGAGGAGTAAATTTCAACAAAAAGTCCTCTTTATAAAATACAATTGGAAGATTGCTCCTGAAACATATTTTGGGTGTGTGTAGGGGGGGTTCCCTCTTTCAATTTGTAAAGAAAAACAACGGGCTTGTGCTTTAGTTTTAGTAGCCCACACCCCTATATACTCTAGGTTTTTCGTATATTGAGGAGTAAATTTGAACTAAAAGTCCTCTTTATCAATTACAATTGGAAGATTGCTCCTGAAATATATTTTGGGTGTGTGTAGGGGGGTTTCCATTCTTTCAATTTGTAAAGAAAAAAAAGGGGCTAGTGCCTTCGTTTTAGTAGCCCACACTCATATACATTCCTATATATTCCACGTTTTTATATATATTGAGGAGTAAATTTAAACTAAAAGTCCTCTTTATAAAATACAATTGGAAGATTGCTCCTGAAATATATTTTGGGTGTGTGTAGGGGGTTTCCCTTCTTTCAATTGGTAAAGAAAAAAAACGGGCTAGTGCTTTAATTTTAGTAGCCCACACCCCTATATACTCTGTTTTTTCGTATATTGAGGAGTAAATTTCAACAAAAAGTCCTCTTTATAAAATAAAATTGGAAGATTGCTCCTGAAATATATTTTGGGTGTGTGGAGGGGGGTTTCCCTTCTTTCAATTTGTAAAGAAAAACAAGGGGCTAGTGCCTTCGTTTTAGTAGCCCACACTCATATACATTCCTATATATTCCACGTTTTTATATAATTGAGGAGTAAATTTCAACAAAAAGTCCTCTTTATAAAATAAAATTGGAAGATTGCTCCTGAAATATATTTTGGGTGTGATGAGGGGGGTTTCCCTTCTTTCAATTTGTAAAGAAAAACAAGGGGCTAGTGCCTTCGTTTTAGTAGCCCACACTCATATACATTCCTATATATTCCACGTTTTTATATAATTGAGGAGTAAATTTCAACAAAAAGTCCTCTTTATAAAATACAATTGGAAGATTGCTCCTGAAATATATTTTTGGTGTGTGGAGGGGGGTTTCCCTTCTTTCAATTTGTAAAGAAAAACAAGGGGCTAGTGCCTTCGTTTTAGTAGCCCACACTCATATACATTCCTATATATTCCACGTTTTTATATATATTGAGGAATAAATTTGAACTAAAAGTCCTCTTTATAAAATACAATTGTAAGATTGCTCCTGAAATATATTTTGGGTGTGTGGAGGGGGGTTTCCCTTCTTTCAATTTGTAAAGAAAAACAACGGGCTAGTGCCTTAATTTTTGTAGCCCACACTCATATATTCCTATATATTCCACGTTTTTATATATATTGAGGAGTAAATTTGAACTAAAAGTCCTCTTTATAAAATTCAATTGGAAGATTGCTCCCTAAATATATTTTGGGTTTGTGGAGGGGGGGGGGGTTAATATCTCTCAATTTGTAAACAAAAAGAAAGGGCTAGTACTTTAGTTTTAGTAGCCCACACTCCTATATACTCCAGTTTTAAGAATATTGAGGAGTATGTAAAAAAAAAGTTCCTGACAAATGAAGAGAGCTATCATATTTTTGAAGGGGTGACCCTTTTTATTCAATTTTACAGTGCGTATCAATAAAAACGGGACAGTTATGAAACGTCTATCAAAATACCCTTTTGAAATATGATGTCTATATTTTGATGTTCATAGATACTCTGAAATCTTATCGATCAAATTCAAAATGTTTTTTTTTTAATTTGTTCATGCTTGAGTGCACACGAGATGGTTTTGTTGGGGGTTCAAATATAGGATTGCGCTAAGTGGTAGGAAATGAAGTGTATGGTTATAAGACTTCTTGCCAATCAGCAGATTATTTTTGCCATAGTTTTCATATTTTGGTCGCAAATGTCACGTACAAAGCTGTATATTTACTTTACTTTTTCATTTCAATAAATTATTTTTTTAGCAATGAATATTCTTTCATACTAACATTTTTTGTCAACCAAGAATGACCCAATTTGTAATTAGGAATTTGAGAGCTTGTAATCAATTCAAATCATTTTATTTTATGCAACAAGCAGATAAATCCTTTTCTGTTTGAATTGATAATTTAATATCCTATCTAACACACAATTATAATGATTTGAATAAAGTACAGCAAATTCACCCTATTAACAACTAACAATTAACAATTAGGGGTTTGGTGAATGATAACATATGTTCTCGTTGTGAAGTAGAGGAAGATATTCATCACGCTTTCATTTCTTGTGATTTGAACAAACCATTCTTTGAATTTTTGAAAAAAATAATCCAGCAAATATTTCATAAATATTTAGAAATCAATCATTAAAATTTTGTTTAAACATGAAGTAGACGAAAAATTAGTTTTACTTCTGACTATCGCACTTTGGTGCATTCACAAAGTCATCGTTTTAAGAAACATGAGTGGAAACGAAAAGAGAGGCAATCCCAGAAGGAAAAACCAGTACGGCTGGACCAGTTACTCCAGTAAAATTTAATTGGTAACTCTGAAAATTGGAACAAAATATACTGGTCTGCTATAAGCTGGACCAGTAATTTTTTGATGGTCAAATTTAACTGGACCAGTATAATTTTAACTGGACCAGTAACAAATATACTGGTCAAACTAACTGGACCAGTAATAATTTTACTGGTCCAATTGAACTGGACCAGTACAAATTGTGGTGGACCAGTAAGTTTACTGGTCAAATTATACTGGACCAGTACAATTTTTGCTGGACCAGTAATAATTTTACTGGTCCAATTAAACTGGACCAGTACAAATTGTGGTGGACCAGTAATAATTTTACTGGTCAAATTATACTGGACCAGTACAATTTTAGCTGGACCAGTAATAATTTTACTGGTCAAATTAAACTGGACCAGTACAATTTTTGCTGGACCAGTAATAATTTTACTGGTCAAATTAAACTGGGCCAGTACAATTTTTGCTGGACCAGTAATAATTTTACTGGTCAAATTAAACTGGACCAGTACAATTTTTGCTGGACCAGTAATAATTTTACTGGTCAAATTAAACTGGATCTGAAATTCATATTTTTAAGAGAAATAGAAAGAAGAATAGAAATGAAACCTCGGTATAGGAAAAGATATGTTCATCTACCCAAAGAAATTATGGAATATATTTGAAACACTGTGAATTTCATGTTTCCATTTAATGTTTTTTTAAATTTATGTTAAAGATTACGTAAGATTATTGCACAATTACATTATTATGTAAATTTTTGTTTTGATTTCTGAAATTTCCTGTAATGTCATGTATGCTCATTTTCATAATGTGTTATGTTTTTTTTGTTGTAAATAAAATCCTCTAATTGAGGCCAAAAAAAATGCAATTAAGCATTTCTTGGGTTGACTTTTATTAATTATTAAATATGCAATCCTAAAAAATAACTTTTTTTTTTAAGTAACTAAATAAGTTTGTGAGTGAATTTTGAAACATAATTTTAAAAACAATGGCAAAGATAATGAAAATGTTAAGAGGAAGTTTACTGCTTAGCAGGAAGTCTAATGACCATATATTTTGTTTCCTCTCATTTCTGCACAAACCTATTTTTGAACCCTTGACAAATCTCGTGTTCGTTCAAGCATGAACAAAATTCATTTCTTAAAATTGCATTTAAAATATAAGGTTTCAGAGCATCTATAAACATCAAAATATAGACATCATAATTTTAAATTAATTTTTGATAGACTTTTCAAAACTGTCCAGTTTTTATTGATAAGCACTGTATTGATAGAATGAAGGGGCTTGTCCTTTGATAAGGTTCACTGGCCCTCTCTTATTATTTGCGCCCTTTTAAAAAGTATTTCTTTTTTACTATTGAGGGGTGAATAAAAATGAAAGTATTCTTGACTGAAAAGCAAAAGTGAAGATTGCCCCTGAAAGAAATTTCGGGTGTTTGTGGAGGGGAGTTTCCCTTCTGTCAATTTGTTTATAAAGGGGGGGGGGGGGGGGTTAGTGCCTACATTTCAGTAGCCCACACTCCTATATATTATTTATATCCTTTTTTGTCCTTATTTTACTGTTGACAGTAATTGGGGATTAAGTAAAATTAAAAAACCTCCTGATAGCAAACGGAAATATAGCTCCTAGAAGACCATTCGGTTGTTTGTAGGAAGTTTATTAAACCTCATTTCAATTTTTGGATACTAAGAAGGGCTAGGGCTGATTTTTTTAGTTGCCCGCACTCCTATAATATACTCGATGTTTTAAAAATATTGAGAATGATATAATGGAAAAAGATTGCCTGTTGAAAGCAAATAGAAAGATTGCTCCTGGTAGAGCTTTCAGTTGTTTGTAGGGGGTTTCACATATTTGCAATCTAGGGTTACAAACAAGGGGCTAGTCCTAAAGTAAAAAAAAAAATAGTGATCCCACCCTCCTGGGAAGATTGATCCATAAAGAAATTTCGGGTATGTGAAGCGAGTTCCCTAATTCCTTCAATACGTTTATATTAACAAGTGGCAAGTGCGCGTACACACACACACACAAACACACACCATCACACTGACACACCCTCACACGGACATATATACATATATATATATATTCATATTTTTTTATATACAACTTCGAGGGAATTGAAAAAAAAAATGGTTGGAATTTATGAGGGCTCCAGCCCACAAAAGCCCTCCCCCTCTCCATCTGTACGCCAGTGTTGATAACAAAAGAGAGTCAGAATAACAGCTATAGAAACAAGTGACCAAGCGAGAAAATTTCTTGGGTATTGAAAATTAATTTGCATTATACACCACTTAAAAAGCCTATACAGTGCGAATTATATTTCTGTTTCACAATGCTCTTTTTCGCGTATTATCTTGCTTCAAAACAAAACAAAGTGGGGTTAATGGGGGAGAAGGCTGTAGCCCCCTTAACCCTATCTAGCCCAAGGAGGAGGGGGGGAGCTTAATAAGCCCCCACCCCCCTTGACATTTTTCGCTAAACGTCTGTAATGGGCTAATAAAAGTAAAGCACTAACCATTTGTTTTTGTTTACAAATTGAAAGAAGGGAAACTCCCCTTCACACACCCGAAATTTGATTTAGGAGCAATCTTCCAATCAATCTTTATCAGAAAGAAAATTCATTCTAGATTACTCTTCAATATACGAAAGAAACAATCTTACAATTGTATTTTATAAAGAGGACTGTTAGTTGAAATTTACTCCTGAATATACGAAAACACATAGAGTATATAGGGGTGTGGGCTACTAAAACTAAAGCACCAGCCCGTTGTTTTTCTTTACAAATTGAAAGAAGGGAAACCCCCCTACACACACCCAAAATATATTTCAGGAGCAATCTTCCAATTGTATTTTATAAAGAGGACTGTTAGTTGAAATTTACTCCTCAATATACGAAAACACATAGAGTATATAGGGGTGTGGGCTACTAAAATTAAAGCACTAGCCCGTTGTTTTTCTTTACAAATTGAAAGAAGGGAAACCCCCCTACACACACCCAAAATATATTTCAGGAGCAATCTTCCAATTGTATTTTATAAAGAGGACTGTTAGTTGAAATTTACTCCTGAATATACGAAAACACATAGAGTATATAGGGGTGTGGGCTACTAAAACTAAAGCACCAGCCCGTTGTTTTTCTTTACAAATTGAAAGAAGGGAAACCCCCCTACACACACCCAAAATATATTTCAGGAGCAATCTTCCAATTGTATTTTATAAAGAGGACTTTTAGTTGAAATTTACTCCTCAATATACGAAAACACATAGAGTATATAGGGGTGTGGGCTACTAAAACTAAAGCACTAGCCCGTTGTTTTTCTTTACAAATTGAAAGAAGGGAAACCCCCCTACACACACCCAAAATATATTTCAGGAGCAATCTTCCAATTGTATTTTATAAAGAGGACTGTTAGTTGAAATTTACTCCTCAATATACGAAAACACATAGAGTATATAGGGGTGTGGGCTACTAAAATTAAAGCACTAGCCCGTTGTTTTTCTTTACAAATTGAAAGAAGGGAAACCCCCCTACACACACCCAAAATATATTTCAGGAGCAATCTTCCAATTGTATTTTATAAAGAGGACTGTTAGTTGAAATTTACTCCTGAATATACGAAAACACATAGAGTATATAGGGGTGTGGGCTACTAAAACTAAAGCACCAGCCCGTTGTTTTTCTTTACAAATTGAAAGAAGGGAAACCCCCCTACACACACCCAAAATATATTTCAGGAGCAATCTTCCAATTGTATTTTATAAAGAGGACTGTTAGTTGAAATTTACTCCTCAATATACGAAAACACATAGAGTATATAGGGGTGTGGGCTACTAAAATTAAAGCACTAGCCCGTTGTTTTTCTTTACAAATTGAAAGAAGGGAATCCCCCCTACACACACCCAAAATATATTTCAGGAGCAATCTTCCAATTGTATTTTATAAAGAGGACTGTTAGTTGAAATTTACTCCTCAATATACGAAAACACATAGAGTATATAGGGGTGTGGGCTACTAAAATTAAAGCACTAGCCCGTTGTTTTTCTTTACAAATTGAAAGAAGGGAAACCCCCCTACACACACCCAAAATATATTTCAGGAGCAATCTTCCAATTGTATTTTATAAAGAGGACTGTTAGTTGAAATTTACTCCTGAATATACGAAAACACATAGAGTATATAGGGGTGTGGGCTACTAAAACTAAAGCACCAGCCCGTTGTTTTTCTTTACAAATTGAAAGAAGGGAAACCCCCCTACACACACCCAAAATATATTTCAGGAGCAATCTTCCAATTGTATTTTATAAAGAGGACTGTTAGTTGAAATTTACTCCTCAATATACGAAAACACATAGAGTATATAGGGGTGTGGGCTACTAAAATTAAAGCACTAGCCCGTTGTTTTTCTTTACAAATTGAAAGAAGGGAAACCCCCCTACACACACCCAAAATATATTTCAGGAGCAATCTTCCAATTGTATTTTATAAAGAGGACTGTTAGTTGAAATTTACTCCTCAATATACGAAAACACATAGAGTATATAGGGGTGTGGGCTACTAAAATTAAAGCACTAGCCCGTTGATTTTTCTTTACAAATTGAAAGAAGGGAAACCCCCCTACACACACCCAAAATATATTTCAGGAGCAATCTTCCAATTGTATTTTATAAAGAGGACTGTTAGTTGAAATTTACTCCTGAATATACGAAAACACATAGAGTATATAGGGGTGTGGGCTACTAAAACTAAAGCACCAGCCCGTTGTTTTTCTTTACAAATTGAAAGAAGGGAAACCCCCCTACACACACCCAAAATATATTTCAGGAGCAATCTTCCAATTGTATTTTATAAAGAGGACTTTTAGTTGAAATTTACTCCTCAATATACGAAAACACATAGAGTATATAAGGGTGTGGGCTACTAAAACTAAAGCACTAGCCCGTTGTTTTTCTTTACAAATTGAAAGAAGGGAAACCCCCCCTACACACACCCAAAATATATTTCAGGAGCAATCTTCCAATTGTATTTTATAAAGAGGACTGTTAGTTGAAATTTACTCCTCAATATACGAAAACACATAGAGTATATAGGGGTGTGGGCTACTAAAATTAAAGCACTAGCCCGTTGTTTTTCTTTACAAATTGAAAGAAGGGAAACCCCCCTACACACACCCAAAATATATTTCAGGAGCAATCTTCCAATTGTATTTTATAAAGAGGACTGTTAGTTGAAATTTACTCCTGAATATACGAATACACATAGAGTATATAGGGGTGTGGGCTACTAAAACTAAAGCACCAGCCCGTTGTTTTTCTTTACAAATTGAAAGAAGGGAAACCCCCCTACACACACCCAAAATATATTTCAGGAGCAATCTTCCAATTGTATTTTATAAAGAGGACTGTTAGTTGAAATTTACTCCTCAATATACGAAAACACATAGAGTATATAGGGGTGTGGGCTACTAAAATTAAAGCACTAGCCCGTTGTTTTTCTTTACAAATTGAAAGAAGGGAAACCCCCCTACACACACCCAAAATATATTTCAGGAGCAATCTTCCAATTGTATTTTATAAAGAGGACTGTTAGTTGAAATTTACTCCTGAATATACGAAAACACATAGAGTATATAGGGGTGTGGGCTACTAAAACTAAAGCACCAGCCCGTTGTTTTTCTTTACAAATTGAAAGAAGGGAAACCCCCCTACACACACCCAAAATATATTTCAGGAGCAATCTTCCAATTGTATTTTATAAAGAGGACTGTTAGTTGAAATTTACTCCTCAATATACGAAAACACATAGAGTATATAGGGGTGTGGGCTACTAAAATTAAAGCACTAGCCCGTTGTTTTTCTTTACAAATTGAAAGAAGGGAAACCCCCCTACACACACCCAAAATATATTTCAGGAGCAATCTTCCAATTGTATTTTATAAAGAGGACTGTTAGTTGAAATTTACTCCTCAATATACGAAAACACATAGAGTATATAGGGGTGTGGGCTACTAAAATTAAAGCACTAGCCCGTTGTTTTTCTTTACAAATTGAAAGAAGGGAAACCCCCCTACACACACCCAAAATATATTTCAGGAGCAATCTTCCAATTGTATTTTATAAAGAGGACTGTTAGTTGAAATTTACTCCTGAATATACGAAAACACATAGAGTATATAGGGGTGTGGGCTACTAAAACTAAAGCACCAGCCCGTTGTTTTTCTTTACAAATTGAAAGAAGGGAAACCCCCCTACACACACCCAAAATATATTTCAGGAGCAATCTTCCAATTGTATTTTATAAAGAGGACTTTTAGTTGAAATTTACTCCTCAATATACGAAAACACATAGAGTATATAGGGGTGTGGGCTACTAAAACTAAAGCACTAGCCCGTTGTTTTTCTTTACAAATTGAAAGAAGGGAAACCCCCCTACACACACCCAAAATATATTTCAGGAGCAATCTTCCAATTGTATTTTATAAAGAGGACTTTTAGTTGAAATTTACTCCTCAATATACGAAAACACATAGAGTATATAGGGGTGTGGGCTACTAAAATTAAAGCACTAGCCCGTTGTTTTTCTTTACAAATTGAAAGAAGGGAAACCCCCCTACACACACCCAAAATATATTTCAGGAGCAATCTTCCAATTGTATTTTATAAAGAGGACTGTTAGTTGAAATTTACTCCTGAATATACGAAAACACATAGAGTATATAGGGGTGTGGGCTACTAAAACTAAAGCACCAGCCCGTTGTTTTTCTTTACAAATTGAAAGAAGGGAAACCCCCCTACACACACCCAAAATATATTTCAGGAGCAATCTTCCAATTGTATTTTATAAAGAGGACTGTTAGTTGAAATTTACTCCTCAATATACGAAAACACATAGAGTATATAGGGGTGTGGGCTACTAAAATTAAAGCACTAGCCCGTTGTTTTTCTTTACAAATTGAAAGAAGGGAAACCCCCCTACACACACCCAAAATATATTTCAGGAGCAATCTTCCAATTGTATTTTATAAAGAGGACTGTTAGTTGAAATTTACTCCTGAATATACGAAAACACATAGAGTATATAGGGGTGTGGGCTACTAAAACTAAAGCACCAGCCCGTTGTTTTTCTTTACAAATTGAAAGAAGGGAAACCCCCCTACACACACCCAAAATATATTTCAGGAGCAATCTTCCAATTGTATTTTATAAAGAGGACTGTTAGTTGAAATTTACTCCTCAATATACGAAAACACATAGAGTATATAGGGGTGTGGGCTACTAAAATTAAAGCACTAGCCCGTTGTTTTTCTTTACAAATTGAAAGAAGGGAAACCCCCCTACACACACCCAAAATATATTTCAGGAGCAATCTTCCAATTGTATTTTATAAAGAGGACTGTTAGTTGAAATTTACTCCTCAATATACGAAAACACATAGAGTATATAGGGGTGTGGGCTACTAAAATTAAAGCACTAGCCCGTTGTTTTTCTTTACAAATTGAAAGAAGGGAAACCCCCCTACACACACCCAAAATATATTTCAGGAGCAATCTTCCAATTGTATTTTATAAAGAGGACTGTTAGTTGAAATTTACTCCTGAATATACGAAAACACATAGAGTATATAGGGGTGTGGGCTACTAAAACTAAAGCACCAGCCCGTTGTTTTTCTTTACAAATTGAAAGAAGGGAAACCCCCCTACACACACCCAAAATATATTTCAGGAGCAATCTTCCAATTGTATTTTATAAAGAGGACTTTTAGTTGAAATTTACTCCTCAATATACGAAAACACATAGAGTATATAGGGGTGTGGGCTACTAAAACTAAAGCACTAGCCCGTTGTTTTTCTTTACAAATTGAAAGAAGGGAAACCCCCCTACACACACCCAAAATATATTTCAGGAGCAATCTTCCAATTGTATTTTATAAAGAGGACTGTTAGTTGAAATTTACTCCTCAATATACGAAAACACATAGAGTATATAGGGGTGTGGGCTACTAAAATTAAAGCACTAGCCCGTTGTTTTTCTTTACAAATTGAAAGAAGGGAAACCCCCCTACACACACCCAAAATATATTTCAGGAGCAATCTTCCAATTGTATTTTATAAAGAGGACTGTTAGTTGAAATTTACTCCTGAATATACGAAAACACATAGAGTATATAGGGGTGTGGGCTACTAAAACTAAAGCACCAGCCCGTTGTTTTTCTTTACAAATTGAAAGAAGGGAAACCCCCCTACACACACCCAAAATATATTTCAGGAGCAATCTTCCAATTGTATTTTATAAAGAGGACTGTTAGTTGAAATTTACTCCTCAATATACGAAAACACATAGAGTATATAGGGGTGTGGGCTACTAAAATTAAAGCACTAGCCCGTTGTTTTTCTTTACAAATTGAAAGAAGGGAATCCCCCCTACACACACCCAAAATATATTTCAGGAGCAATCTTCCAATTGTATTTTATAAAGAGGACTGTTAGTTGAAATTTACTCCTCAATATACGAAAACACATAGAGTATATAGGGGTGTGGGCTACTAAAATTAAAGCACTAGCCCGTTGTTTTTCTTTACAAATTGAAAGAAGGGAAACCCCCCTACACACACCCAAAATATATTTCAGGAGCAATCTTCCAATTGTATTTTATAAAGAGGACTGTTAGTTGAAATTTACTCCTGAATATACGAAAACACATAGAGTATATAGGGGTGTGGGCTACTAAAACTAAAGCACCAGCCCGTTGTTTTTCTTTACAAATTGAAAGAAGGGAAACCCCCCTACACACACCCAAAATATATTTCAGGAGCAATCTTCCAATTGTATTTTATAAAGAGGACTGTTAGTTGAAATTTACTCCTCAATATACGAAAACACATAGAGTATATAGGGGTGTGGGCTACTAAAATTAAAGCACTAGCCCGTTGTTTTTCTTTACAAATTGAAAGAAGGGAAACCCCCCTACACACACCCAAAATATATTTCAGGAGCAATCTTCCAATTGTATTTTATAAAGAGGACTGTTAGTTGAAATTTACTCCTCAATATACGAAAACACATAGAGTATATAGGGGTGTGGGCTACTAAAATTAAAGCACTAGCCCGTTGATTTTTCTTTACAAATTGAAAGAAGGGAAACCCCCCTACACACACCCAAAATATATTTCAGGAGCAATCTTCCAATTGTATTTTATAAAGAGGACTGTTAGTTGAAATTTACTCCTGAATATACGAAAACACATAGAGTATATAGGGGTGTGGGCTACTAAAACTAAAGCACCAGCCCGTTGTTTTTCTTTACAAATTGAAAGAAGGGAAACCCCCCTACACACACCCAAAATATATTTCAGGAGCAATCTTCCAATTGTATTTTATAAAGAGGACTTTTAGTTGAAATTTACTCCTCAATATACGAAAACACATAGAGTATATAAGGGTGTGGGCTACTAAAACTAAAGCACTAGCCCGTTGTTTTTCTTTACAAATTGAAAGAAGGGAAACCCCCCCTACACACACCCAAAATATATTTCAGGAGCAATCTTCCAATTGTATTTTATAAAGAGGACTGTTAGTTGAAATTTACTCCTCAATATACGAAAACACATAGAGTATATAGGGGTGTGGGCTACTAAAATTAAAGCACTAGCCCGTTGTTTTTCTTTACAAATTGAAAGAAGGGAAACCCCCCTACACACACCCAAAATATATTTCAGGAGCAATCTTCCAATTGTATTTTATAAAGAGGACTGTTAGTTGAAATTTACTCCTGAATATACGAATACACATAGAGTATATAGGGGTGTGGGCTACTAAAACTAAAGCACCAGCCCGTTGTTTTTCTTTACAAATTGAAAGAAGGGAAACCCCCCTACACACACCCAAAATATATTTCAGGAGCAATCTTCCAATTGTATTTTATAAAGAGGACTGTTAGTTGAAATTTACTCCTCAATATACGAAAACACATAGAGTATATAGGGGTGTGGGCTACTAAAATTAAAGCACTAGCCCGTTGTTTTTCTTTACAAATTGAAAGAAGGGAAACCCCCCTACACACACCCAAAATATATTTCAGGAGCAATCTTCCAATTGTATTTTATAAAGAGGACTGTTAGTTGAAATTTACTCCTGAATATACGAAAACACATAGAGTATATAGGGGTGTGGGCTACTAAAACTAAAGCACCAGCCCGTTGTTTTTCTTTACAAATTGAAAGAAGGGAAACCCCCCTACACACACCCAAAATATATTTCAGGAGCAATCTTCCAATTGTATTTTATAAAGAGGACTGTTAGTTGAAATTTACTCCTCAATATACGAAAACACATAGAGTATATAGGGGTGTGGGCTACTAAAATTAAAGCACTAGCCCGTTGTTTTTCTTTACAAATTGAAAGAAGGGAAACCCCCCTACACACACCCAAAATATATTTCAGGAGCAATCTTCCAATTGTATTTTATAAAGAGGACTGTTAGTTGAAATTTACTCCTCAATATACGAAAACACATAGAGTATATAGGGGTGTGGGCTACTAAAATTAAAGCACTAGCCCGTTGTTTTTCTTTACAAATTGAAAGAAGGGAAACCCCCCTACACACACCCAAAATATATTTCAGGAGCAATCTTCCAATTGTATTTTATAAAGAGGACTGTTAGTTGAAATTTACTCCTGAATATACGAAAACACATAGAGTATATAGGGGTGTGGGCTACTAAAACTAAAGCACCAGCCCGTTGTTTTTCTTTACAAATTGAAAGAAGGGAAACCCCCCTACACACACCCAAAATATATTTCAGGAGCAATCTTCCAATTGTATTTTATAAAGAGGACTTTTAGTTGAAATTTACTCCTCAATATACGAAAACACATAGAGTATATAGGGGTGTGGGCTACTAAAACTAAAGCACTAGCCCGTTGTTTTTCTTTACAAATTGAAAGAAGGGAAACCCCCCTACACACACCCAAAATATATTTCAGGAGCAATCTTCCAATTGTATTTTATAAAGAGGACTTTTAGTTGAAATTTACTCCTCAATATACGAAAACACATAGAGTATATAGGGGTGTGGGCTACTAAAATTAAAGCACTAGCCCGTTGTTTTTCTTTACAAATTGAAAGAAGGGAAACCCCCCTACACACACCCAAAATATATTTCAGGAGCAATCTTCCAATTGTATTTTATAAAGAGGACTGTTAGTTGAAATTTACTCCTGAATATACGAAAACACATAGAGTATATAGGGGTGTGGGCTACTAAAACTAAAGCACCAGCCCGTTGTTTTTCTTTACAAATTGAAAGAAGGGAAACCCCCCTACACACACCCAAAATATATTTCAGGAGCAATCTTCCAATTGTATTTTATAAAGAGGACTGTTAGTTGAAATTTACTCCTCAATATACGAAAACACATAGAGTATATAGGGGTGTGGGCTACTAAAATTAAAGCACTAGCCCGTTGTTTTTCTTTACAAATTGAAAGAAGGGAAACCCCCCTACACACACCCAAAATATATTTCAGGAGCAATCTTCCAATTGTATTTTATAAAGAGGACTGTTAGTTGAAATTTACTCCTGAATATACGAAAACACATAGAGTATATAGGGGTGTGGGCTACTAAAACTAAAGCACCAGCCCGTTGTTTTTCTTTACAAATTGAAAGAAGGGAAACCCCCCTACACACACCCAAAATATATTTCAGGAGCAATCTTCCAATTGTATTTTATAAAGAGGACTGTTAGTTGAAATTTACTCCTCAATATACGAAAACACATAGAGTATATAGGGGTGTGGGCTACTAAAATTAAAGCACTAGCCCGTTGTTTTTCTTTACAAATTGAAAGAAGGGAAACCCCCCTACACACACCCAAAATATATTTCAGGAGCAATCTTCCAATTGTATTTTATAAAGAGGACTGTTAGTTGAAATTTACTCCTCAATATACGAAAACACATAGAGTATATAGGGGTGTGGGCTACTAAAATTAAAGCACTAGCCCGTTGTTTTTCTTTACAAATTGAAAGAAGGGAAACCCCCCTACACACACCCAAAATATATTTCAGGAGCAATCTTCCAATTGTATTTTATAAAGAGGACTGTTAGTTGAAATTTACTCCTGAATATACGAAAACACATAGAGTATATAGGGGTGTGGGCTACTAAAACTAAAGCACCAGCCCGTTGTTTTTCTTTACAAATTGAAAGAAGGGAAACCCCCCTACACACACCCAAAATATATTTCAGGAGCAATCTTCCAATTGTATTTTATAAAGAGGACTTTTAGTTGAAATTTACTCCTCAATATACGAAAACACATAGAGTATATAGGGGTGTGGGCTACTAAAACTAAAGCACTAGCCCGTTGTTTTTCTTTACAAATTGAAAGAAGGGAAACCCCCCTACACACACCCAAAATATATTTCAGGAGCAATCTTCCAATTGTATTTTATAAAGAGGACTTTTAGTTGAAATTTACTCCTCAATATACGAAAACACATAGAGTATATAGGGGTGTGGGCTACTAAAATTAAAGCACTAGCCCGTTGTTTTTCTTTACAAATTGAAAGAAGGGAAACCCCCCTACACACACCCAAAATATATTTCAGGAGCAATCTTCCAATTGTATTTTATAAAGAGGACTGTTAGTTGAAATTTACTCCTGAATATACGAAAACACATAGAGTATATAGGGGTGTGGGCTACTAAAACTAAAGCACCAGCCCGTTGTTTTTCTTTACAAATTGAAAGAAGGGAAACCCCCCTACACACACCCAAAATATATTTCAGGAGCAATCTTCCAATTGTATTTTATAAAGAGGACTGTTAGTTGAAATTTACTCCTCAATATACGAAAACACATAGAGTATATAGGGGTGTGGGCTACTAAAATTAAAGCACTAGCCCGTTGTTTTTCTTTACAAATTGAAAGAAGGGAACCCCCCCTACACACACCCAAAATATATTTCAGGAGCAATCTTCCAATTGTATTTTATAAAGAGGACTGTTAGTTGAAATTTACTCCTGAATATACGAAAACACATAGAGTATATAGGGGTGTGGGCTACTAAAACTAAAGCACCAGCCCGTTGTTTTTCTTTACAAATTGAAAGAAGGGAAACCCCCCTACACACACCCAAAATATATTTCAGGAGCAATCTTCCAATTGTATTTTATAAAGAGGACTTTTAGTTGAAATTTACTCCTCAATATACGAAAACACATAGAGTATATAGGGGTGTGGGCTACTAAAACTAAAGCACTAGCCCGTTGTTTTTCTTTACAAATTGAAAGAAGGGAAACCCCCCTACACACACCCAAAATATATTTCAGGAGCAATCTTCCAATTGTATTTTATAAAGAGGACTGTTAGTTGAAATTTACTCCTCAATATACGAAAACACATAGAGTATATAGGGGTGTGGGCTACTAAAATTAAAGCACTAGCCCGTTGTTTTTCTTTACAAATTGAAAGAAGGGAAACCCCCCTACACACACCCAAAATATATTTCAGGAGCAATCTTCCAATTGTATTTTATAAAGAGGACTGTTAGTTGAAATTTACTCCTGAATATACGAAAACACATAGAGTATATAGGGGTGTGGGCTACTAAAACTAAAGCACCAGCCCGTTGTTTTTCTTTACAAATTGAAAGAAGGGAAACCCCCCTACACACACCCAAAATATATTTCAGGAGCAATCTTCCAATTGTATTTTATAAAGAGGACTGTTAGTTGAAATTTACTCCTCAATATACGAAAACACATAGAGTATATAGGGGTGTGGGCTACTAAAATTAAAGCACTAGCCCGTTGTTTTTCTTTACAAATTGAAAGAAGGGAAACCCCCCTACACACACCCAAAATATATTTCAGGAGCAATCTTCCAATTGTATTTTATAAAGAGGACTGTTAGTTGAAATTTACTCCTCAATATACGAAAACACATAGAGTATATAGGGGTGTGGGCTACTAAAATTAAAGCACTAGCCCGTTGTTTTTCTTTACAAATTGAAAGAAGGGAAACCCCCCTACACACACCCAAAATATATTTCAGGAGCAATCTTCCAATTGTATTTTATAAAGAGGACTGTTAGTTGAAATTTACTCCTGAATATACGAAAACACATAGAGTATATAGGGGTGTGGGCTACTAAAACTAAAGCACCAGCCCGTTGTTTTTCTTTACAAATTGAAAGAAGGGAAACCCCCCTACACACACCCAAAATATATTTCAGGAGCAATCTTCCAATTGTATTTTATAAAGAGGACTTTTAGTTGAAATTTACTCCTCAATATACGAAAACACATAGAGTATATAGGGGTGTGGGCTACTAAAACTAAAGCACTAGCCCGTTGTTTTTCTTTACAAATTGAAAGAAGGGAAACCCCCCTACACACACCCAAAATATATTTCAGGAGCAATCTTCCAATTGTATTTTATAAAGAGGACTTTTAGTTGAAATTTACTCCTCAATATACGAAAACACATAGAGTATATAGGGGTGTGGGCTACTAAAATTAAAGCACTAGCCCGTTGTTTTTCTTTACAAATTGAAAGAAGGGAAACCCCCCTACACACACCCAAAATATATTTCAGGAGCAATCTTCCAATTGTATTTTATAAAGAGGACTGTTAGTTGAAATTTACTCCTGAATATACGAAAACACATAGAGTATATAGGGGTGTGGGCTACTAAAACTAAAGCACCAGCCCGTTGTTTTTCTTTACAAATTGAAAGAAGGGAAACCCCCCTACACACACCCAAAATATATTTCAGGAGCAATCTTCCAATTGTATTTTATAAAGAGGACTGTTAGTTGAAATTTACTCCTCAATATACGAAAACACATAGAGTATATAGGGGTGTGGGCTACTAAAATTAAAGCACTAGCCCGTTGTTTTTCTTTACAAATTGAAAGAAGGGAACCCCCCCTACACACACCCAAAATATATTTCAGGAGCAATCTTCCAATTGTATTTTATAAAGAGGACTGTTAGTTGAAATTTACTCCTGAATATACGAAAACACATAGAGTATATAGGGGTGTGGGCTACTAAAACTAAAGCACCAGCCCGTTGTTTTTCTTTACAAATTGAAAGAAGGGAAACCCCCCTACACAC
Organism: Lytechinus pictus; assembly: GCF_037042905.1. Classification (NCBI taxonomy): domain Eukaryota; kingdom Metazoa; phylum Echinodermata; class Echinoidea; order Temnopleuroida; family Toxopneustidae; genus Lytechinus; species Lytechinus pictus. Next base: position 33,516,852 of record NC_087254.1, on the reverse strand, counting down.
ACCCAAAATATATTTCAGGAGCAATCTTCCAATTGTATTTTATAAAGAGGACTTTTAGTTGAAATTTACTCCTCAATATACGAAAACACATAGAGTATATAGGGGTGTGGGCTACTAAAACTAAAGCACTAGCCCGTTGTTTTTCTTTACAAATTGAAAGAAGGGAAACCCCCCTACACACACCCAAAATATATTTCAGGAGCAATCTTCCAATTGTATTTTATAAAGAGGACTGTTAGTTGAAATTTACTCCTCAATATACGAAAACACATAGAGTATATAGGGGTGTGGGCTACTAAAATTAAAGCACTAGCCCGTTGTTTTTCTTTACAAATTGAAAGAAGGGAAACCCCCCTACACACACCCAAAATATATTTCAGGAGCAATCTTCCAATTGTATTTTATAAAGAGGACTGTTAGTTGAAATTTACTCCTGAATATACGAAAACACATAGAGTATATAGGGGTGTGGGCTACTAAAACTAAAGCACCAGCCCGTTGTTTTTCTTTACAAATTGAAAGAAGGGAAACCCCCCTACACACACCCAAAATATATTTCAGGAGCAATCTTCCAATTGTATTTTATAAAGAGGACTGTTAGTTGAAATTTACTCCTCAATATACGAAAACACATAGAGTATATAGGGGTGTGGGCTACTAAAATTAAAGCACTAGCCCGTTGTTTTTCTTTACAAATTGAAAGAAGGGAAACCCCCCTACACACACCCAAAATATATTTCAGGAGCAATCTTCCAATTGTATTTTATAAAGAGGACTGTTAGTTGAAATTTACTCCTCAATTTGGGAAAAAGAAGTTCAGTAATTACCAAAAATAGAATCAGTGTTAGATGGAAAATCATATGCATACACTTTGTCAATCAGCCATATCAAAATAAAAAAAAATAGCAATGGGTTGGCTCGAATGAATATCTATGGCCTGCCACTAGTGATTAGGCCCGTGTAGCCCTGATCCCGTTTGTTTGATTTGTACAAGAATGCACGCTTCTCTTCGTGCGCAAAATCCTGTATCTGATCTATCTTATATCGCAATATTGTTGGCTGGAACTGTTGGCTGGCTTGCTGTTGGCTGGCTTATTGTTGGCTCACTTGATATAGGCGCGCTTATTTGATTCCGCGCGAAATGAGAATGTAAACAAGTGGGGAATTCCCTGAGGTCCATGTAGTACCCCGTGCGTGCAGGATGGTTCATTGCATCCATCATAGTTCATGCATTGGACAAGTCGACAGCTGTGGCCTGTGTTTGATTCGATTCTGAAGACAGCGCACGGTTTAGGATTAGGAATCGAATCTCCAAACAGTTGACAGTAGAGCTAGGATCAGTTAAGAAAGAGAGAGAGAGAGGTTTAAAGACAAATCTGGACTGTAGGCCGCACATCTCATCACCATTTACTCTAGCCTAGGAGTCTAGCCCTACTACTAGTACTACTACTCTATAGTATACTAGCCCGTTAGGCCGAACTTAGGCTACGCGTGTTCGGGCTGCTGCCGCATTATTAGTTCCGAGTCGTGAGCTCCCTCCCCCAGGATTGAAATCTACCCTTGCTTCCACGTCAGGCTAGGCCGAGGAAATCATCAATCATCATGGCGTCTACGTCAACATCATCGCGTGAAGAAATAACATTTAAACAGGTATCTTGACTTTAGCATGCCTAACTAAGTAACATTAAGACGATCTACACTAAAAGTTTTACAAAATCTAATCATAACAAAATTAAAGTAGATCTAGTCTCTGCTGGCGCTGATGATGGCCACCTGCATGGCTCTATTCCCAACTTTTAGTTTAAGTTTAACTTTGTCCTTGTTGATGCTCAGTATTGTTTGGCATAATCAACTTCAAAAGTTCAAATCAAAGTCAAGAGTCTACAATGTTGTAGTAATTTTATTTAGTAGGGTCTAGCCCCTATGCACCTTTTTTTAACTTGTTCTCAGAGTCAGAATGTCTATGCATGTGCTGGTTTGGACTAAGTGATAAATATGAAGGAGTAATATAAATGGGTAAGAATTAAGACTACATGATCTAATGTCAGATATTGTACTGTGTTGGAATAAAGTTTACACCCCCCCCCCAAAAAAAAAGGTAAAAAATAACCCTGATTGTGGACGAATATGGATTTCAGTTGTCTCGCTCACCTATAGTAATTCACTAATTGCATGCAAAATCAGTGTTAATCCTTACAAATCAGAAATCAGATCGGTTCATCATGGAATGAAATGTAACTTTTACTACTAATAATAATATATACTGATTTATATAGCGCAGAAACTATGTGCATATATTCTACTGCGCTGCATTTAAGAGCTAGTGAAATGCTTGAGAACAGATTGAGAAAAGGGGGTGAAGAAATGTATGGGAATTATTTGAACAGATAGGTTTTTAGTTTAAGTTTGAACGTTTCTACTGATGGACAGGATCTTATTACATACGGCAAACCATTCCATAATTTTGGGGCTGCACAGGCAAAACTAACCTTAATAGAGTCTGCAACAAACATGACCAAATAAGAGACACTCATTGGATAATTTTCTCTTACTATATCATTTTACCATTTGTTTGTATCAATTTCACAGATAGGTCCATTGGCATACTTTTTTTCTCTCTCCCTTATTCCCCTCCTGATTCTTTTTCTCTGCAGGGTACCATCCAGCGATTAATACAAAAGAATTGTAAAGAAGAGAAGACAAAAAGTAAGTAAAAATCAGAGGTTAGAATGATAAGTATGACTGTATACATGGATATGTTGCCCGGGGGGGGGGGGGGGAATGGCACTCAACTATATTGCTGTGCTGTAAACACCTGCGACCAAAAAACGCGTAAGAAGGGTACTTTTCGCTGATCATGGCACATCACACATGATGCGTTTAGGGTGTCAAATAGGCCAAAACCCCCAAAATCAGGCAAAAAGTGTATGGTTGTGGGGGTAAAACACTTTTTCACAGGTTATACTTGTTTAGGGGGCAAAATTGTCAAAATGCATGCAAAAATACTTGAATAGGGTAAAACATGTTTAGTGTGGGTTTGTAAAACCTGTGGTGTGTGTGTGTGTGTGCGAGTGTACAGCAATAAGAGTGCCCCCCCCCCCCCCCCCCCGGATATGCTGCACTTATCCTGATGTAGGTTTTGTTAACTCATTTCATTATTGAGAAATTGAAGTTTGAACTGACACTTGGCTCTTTCCATGAAGTTGAGATTGAAAATAATCAGAATCTATTAGAACCACCTTGGTGCAATTTCATAACAAAATAAGAATCAATAGATAACCAGAAACCTGATTTTAGGGGAATAATTATAAATTGAGACTATGGCATATCCCTCACATTGTGTTCAAAATGGCTAGTTGTATGCATAGGAGGAAAGACCAGAATAGAAAACAGAATGTTTAAAAATGCCAGACAAATTCAGTTATCTAGGCAAAGGTGTCCATGAAACATAGTGTTTTTTTTTCAATCAATGATAGCAACACTTTTGTATTTTTTTATGTGAAATGTGAAACAAAATGTTATCCATCTCAGCTCAGCTGTTGAAGGTTCTTTAAAAAAAATAAAAAATTGCAGTACATCTTCCAACAATAAAATTTGTAAAAATTCAGATCATGACCCTCACTGAATGTATTTTTAATTGTTCCACTTTCTCTGTCTCCCTCTCTGTATTCCTTTAGTAAACAAAGATGCACTGGTGCTTATTGTGGAACTGGCTCGCATCTTTGTTACTGGTATGTGGTAAAAGTCTAGTGCATGTCGTTTACATTTGAAGAGATTGGATAATTGATTAGATGTAAATTTGGTGATGGGACATTTTTTGTGCGACAATTGCCCTGGCCCTTATTTTGTCAGAGAGGTAGGGTTAGGGTAGCAATAGGGAATGGTGTGAGAATTAGGGTTAGGTTTAGGGAAGGGTAAAGTGTAAACTCCAGAGTTGAAAATAATCATGAATTGGGATGTCAAATTTGTAGCAGAGCAATTGTCACTGGAGCACATGTCATAGAATAGGTTATTTTTTAGTGTATTCAAAACATATAATTCTGTATTATATATTTCATAATGAACTTGTACCTGAGTGAGGTTCATTCAGTAGCCTATTAATATTCCTTACAAATAGCATTTCATGTTATGTGAATTTTATAAGTAATTGTGAGAAGTGACCTGTAATTTTCATTATTGTACGATTCTATTTCAAATTATTGATGAGCTGTTCATTCATAATTCATTTCTTCTACACCTGCTTAATCACAGTTTTTTTTTCTTATCAAGGGTTGGTTAGTGTTTTGATACGGTCAAAAAGGCATGTAATGATAAATAAAAAAATGATGTTTTTTTTTATATCTTCCTTTTGTTTTCATTCTTGACACTACCATGCTAAATATAACTCCTTTTGTCATGTGATTTCTCTTTGTTATATCATTCCAATTACAGAAGGAGCTTGTAGGTCAGCACAGCAAGCCAAGTCTGAGTCTGCTATGGTGGTTGAACCAAGACATTTGGAAAAGGTTCTTCCTCAGCTGGTAATTCTTGTTCTTATTCAGGGTGCCTAAAAATGAAACCTAATGCCTTTCATTTTAAATACAAAAGACATTTATAACATTTATGATGACAGTTTATCTGCGTTGGTTGAAAATAACAAATTATTAAAATTTTACTATCAAAAGTTTAATCATTTCATTTGTTGTTGATAACATTTACTTGAAAGTACAGCTAATTAGCATTTGAATGATATCTTGATAAAGGTCCTACAACTTCCGAGCATTTTAGACAGTGTATACAAAGGTACTACCTAGGCTATGGCAAGCTTTCTCAATTTCAGATTTTCATATCAAGAATGATTTCATATAAACAATTTGAATTCTTTATATTTTGTTTTTTTAATGCTTCATGCAATTCTTGATATCAAGAATGGAATGCTTGAATAGAAATCAAGAAGTGGGATTAGAGGAGATAACATGTATGGTCCATCAGCTAAAGTGTCTAAAATGTCCAGGGGGTGTTTCACAAAGATTTAATTGTGACTTTAGAGTTGCACTTAAATTTCAGTTGCATGCAGTATATAACGCATCACCGCATTGGTCAGATCATGTGCACAAGACGCGCACCACCATGTATCGATCAATCAATTTACGTGTTAGATAACATGTGCAAGTTGGCATTTAAGCATGACTTTAAGTCACATTTAACCCTTTGTGAATCCCCCCCCCCTCCCCCGGTGTGACAGACTCTTTGGCCCGTATTCTGAAGTCAGGTTTAAAATAGACCACGGTCTAACTCTGTGCTAAAATTATGGGGAGCCAAAAGTTTTTAAAAATCTGTTTATATTGTATATTTCTTATGTTTACAATTTTGTATCCTTTTGCATTCTTAAGGAAGAAAAATACTTCAGTTATCATTCCCTGACAATTATGAACAAATAAGCCAGTTCACGGTTAGCTCATAATAAACTTTTCTTAATGACCTTTGTGATTTTTCATTAGGATAAGCACTATCATTTTCAAATGTAGATGTTGCGTAAGCTTTACGGTAGAGTATTCAAATTCTAAGAACTAAAGGCATTGTATAGACCAGGTGACTAGAATAGTACATCAGGGATAAAGTTTGGAAATCTGTTTTATTGTCTGCCTTTGGCACATTTGACTATTGTTTAGGCTAAGTACTGTCAAATACCAGTGATTATGAAGGCTCTATTTATTACTCTTCAGCTTGGATGTGATAAATAATTTGAAAGGAATACATGAATAATCATCAAATCACAAATGCCTATGTCAGTGAATTTGAAAGCCACCTTCATGGTTATCTCCAATGACCTTTTTCTGCTTGTGCGCAGTTTACAACCGTGAACAGGCTTATTGGGCGTCATATAAAATAAATTGAATGTGTACTGTAAGGGATATGTGCTCCTATTGGCTCTCCATAGTTAAACCACAGCTTTAAACCAGAGTTCGGAACACAGGCCTTTAGGTTTGTATGATCATGGATCACTGAATGCCATTCTGATGAAAATGTGCAAAATTGCAGTTGTTTTCATAGTCAAGTTTTTGCTTCCATATTTCAAACTTGATTTATTGTTCCTTGAAAAAAAAAACCTTGAATACTGTATATATTCAAAATAATATGTTATCACTGGTACTGTACTTTTCTTCTTCCATTCTTCCCATTTCAGCTGTTAGATTTCTGATGGTCCAAAATCTAGTGCATCAGAAGTGAAGGACTTTCATCTGTTGCTCTCCATGAAATGCACCTGTTCTACAAACATTCTTCTGGAAGGAAATGATACTGATAAACAAACTTTCTCCTGGAAGGAAGTGCTGCTGATCTACAAACTTTCTTGAAGGAAATGCGATCTACAAACTCTACTTGAAGGAAATGCTATTGATCTACACACTTTCTCCTTGTAGGATATGCAACCGATCTACGAACTATCTTGAAGAAATGCAACTGATCAAGAAACTTCTCTTGAAGGAAATGCTATTGATCTCAAAACTTTCATGAAGGAAATGCTTCAGACTGATAAACTTTATTCTTGTGAGGTCAGTCAGAGTCTCAGGGGTCAATATGAAGATGGAAGTTATTACTCTTAGCTGCAATGCTATCAGCACTGTATGTAGTCGAGACCTGTCTTATTTTTCATAACGACCACTGCTGATATTATAATTTAGCACAGCGTTATACTGAACACAACAATCTCTTGTAAGATGGCATGCAGGAGACGATCTCATGAGAGCTGTCAGACAGCATATGCTGATGGAACGATCCCCCGAAGAGTGCTTCAAGAAGCATCTCGTCAGTGATTTTCACCGACTAATTTGCTCTGAGCCAATCAGATGCAAGAATTTCGGTAGCTTATAACATTAGTCCATGAAAATCACAATTAGCTTCATGAAATTGCTCCCTGGGTCTCAACTCCCATTTCTTATTTGAATGGCCAAGATTAGTTACACTACCGTGTTGATCGCTGCTAATTGTAATGGGCAACCCATTGGTTGACACTATTTTCAATAATTTGTTTTTGTTGATGTTGTTGATATTGGCCATAACATTAGTAATTTATAAGTAGACAAACTTTTGAGACATTGAAGCTGAAATGTCTATAATTTGCCCAATCCAGTGAATTATGTTTTCAGGAAATGCAAAATAACCCAATATATGCTTACATTATAATGAATACCAGTATACCAGCCACAGAGTTAGCAAACTCTCATAATTTTTATATGAAAAAGAATAATTTATTATGATTTGTCATGTGATATAAATCAATATAATTTCCAATTAATCTCACAATTTATACAACCATAATACAAAGACTATATAAAAAAGTATAGTTTGTCTTTATTTACAGATACTGAAACTAAACTAAAAACAGGAAAAGTAGATCTTGTGTTTTTCTCCCTGATATGCTTTAAAAAGATTTGTCAATGAATATAATAAATACCAATATAATTTCTGATCAATACAAACATAATAAACTGATTTTATAAAAAGTATAGTTTGTCTCTATTTACAGATCTGAAACTAAAAAGCCAAGGAAAATAGATGATGTGTTTTCTTCCTGCTTTGCTGTAAAAAATGGAAAGGTGTATTGCTGTATATAATCCTTTTAAAGTGTACAATATGTAAGAAATACATACAACCATTGACCCGTCTTCTAAAAATAAAATGTTATCTTCACATCTGTTTTAGTTTAATCCAATCCTCCAGATATTATATTTTTAAAACCAAACAACAAGAACAAAATACCCGTCAGCCTCACCAAAGCTTTACTGTACTTATCAAGTCAGACTCTTACAAAGCATGACAACGATGAGAGAAATGTTACCCTGAATGCCCACAGCATTTAAACTTATTCATGAAAGGTACTGAATGGGATGACATTACTGTAGTTATGTGATAAAATTCAGCTTTAAAACAACCATTCTGACTTGTCACTTGTCAGTATTATGAACCAAATGTGCATGCAACCATCATCTTGATTGCACATTGCTATGTTTGTGATTGATCACGTTTCATATGCTCGATATAACAAGGTAATTATCAGTACATGAAAGAAACAACTTTTTTTACGTTTACTCAATACGAAGATTTCGGTACGTACAATTCAAATTATACATTTATGTAGAGAACACTGTACTTTAGATGTACATCAGGAATATTTATCAGACTTTTTACTTGGATGTATGTATCTTCTATTTAAGTTGACCTTGTTAGGATTTTTTTAAGAAAAAACTACTGAGTTATAGACAAGTTTACCCATCTGTGTATAGTGTTCTTTTTTGGTTCTTGAACTTTTTTTTTTTTTTCTATTAAAATCAGGTGGTATCCAGATTCTATACCGTGAATACTAGTTTCACTTGCCCCTTGATTTACACAACAGCAAATTCTACTGTTTTCTGTACTATTCATAAATATTTGAGTTTAAATATACTGTTATTGCTTTTGAACATAAGGTGTGTGAAAATTTGTATTTTCTGTTTTGAGGTCTCAAAAGTATTTTATATACTGTACAGTATTATTGCTTTGACGAAAGTACAAAGGCATTACAGAGTATTGGAATAGAATGACTTAATGATGAAAAACAATAATTCTAAGAATGTGAAATCCAAACTCTGAAAAAGATAGGAAATTTGTCTATCATTCTAATAGTAAATTATGCGTGGTAACAATAGACGAGTTGAATGTCACACTGATTAAGAACATTATTCATCAGGTAATATATTTCAAGCATTCATGAACATGTAGATATATTCCAATGAAACCTGTTTATAAACACCACCTACATGTAAGCAGAGATGTAGTTGACACCTTGTCCAAATTCTGGCAGTCTATGGGAGAAGGTACTCAAAAGTACCGGCCTAGACTATATCTCTGAGGTAAACAAGTTAATGGTGTTTTTGAGGTTGCCTTTAATTTTTTTGGATGGATCCCTGATTAAAGGAGAATGAAACCCTTGAAACCAGCTGAATCCATATCAAAGAGAAAAATCAAAGAAACATATTGTTGAAAGTTTGAGGAAGATTGAATGAATAATAAGAAAGTTATGAGCATTTGAATATTGAGATCACTAATGCCATGTAGATCCTCCCATTGGCAATGCGACCAAGATCTGTGATGTCACACACGTACAACTCCCTCATTACTTTAGTACTTATTTCACTTATATTCTCACTTTTATAGAGTCTATCACAAGGTGAGGTGTTCTCTTTATGAGAGGACAAGTACAGAGGTTTCACAACATTATATCATTAATGAATCGTTTGTCATATGATTAGAATGAGCAAAAAGAGATGTTTTGGGGTATATTTTCAGTGTCCAAAAGGGGAGAGTTGTTCATCTGTGACATCATAGATCTTGGTCGCATTGCCAATGGGAGGATCTCCATAGCATTAGTGATCTCGACATTCAAATGCTCATAACTCTTTTATTGCTAGTCCTATTTTACTCAAACTTTTGTTGATCTTATTCTTTGATTTTCTGCTTTCACAAAAGCTAACTTGCTCCAAGAGTTTCATTCTCCTTTAAGAGAAACGAAAATTGTGGTCTTTATGAACAGGTGGTCCATCTATACAGATGGGTGCTGAAGCAGATTTGACTGTAGTACACATAGTTTATGACCTTTATGTTTTTGCCAGACTGGGATATCAGCCTTCTTGTTTGTGTCAGTGTGTACGAGTGCGGAGAACATTTAATCCAGCTGTTCTTTACTACACTGTATTGCTTTTGTTTACTAAGTACAATTATCACAATTTTTCTTATGCAAGGGAAAGGTTTTTTTTCCAAGTGTTCTTTTGAACTTGATGGGACATAGATATATTGTCATAAGGATACACTTTCTTTAATCTACATGTATGATAAAAAATGACTAATAATAATCATGAATGAGATGGGGGAAGAAATGACAATTGTAGCAATCTTACATTTTGTGAAGTAAGCTTTGCTCATTACTGTTTGAAATGTGCTGATATAAATACGATGTTCCTTTAATATGATGACAATTAAACTATATAATACTACATGTAAACCTGCTTCAGCAACGAACGACCTATCTATAACGACCACCTGTTTATATAGACTGCTTCTCTTGTGTCCTTAGGTGGTCTTTATGAACAGTTTTTACTTTAACTATATGAATTGTAATTGTTTTGAAAATACCAACATTATTTAAACAAACTCGAACTTGTATTCTACATGCAATAAGCTTCGGTCTAATGAGCTCTGAAGGTTTGCATGGTGGTGAGAAGAAATAAGGTTTTTGGTTACACCATGCACGTTAGTCCTGGATCTGCTGATGAAGATCAGAGTTTATATGCTTGTAACATTGAGATAAACAGTTCTTTTATGAACTATTATCAGAAAGATTACTTATCAGTCTTTTTCAGGACTACCTTGCATGGTGTGACCTAAACTCTTATCCAAACTTAGTCAGTTAAACTGTACGAGAGAATACAATTAATTTTGGGAAAAAAACCTATCCTGTGAGAAGCTATCCTTGCAAGATAACAGTCATGGGAACAGCAGCCTCTCAAGGAACCGTCAGGTCATAGTTCGGCCTCTCGGTCTCTGCATCCCAGCTGCAGTTGTTCCAGAGGTGATATCCCAGATAGGTGGCATACCTCCTACAGTTGTTGTCCTCGACGCAGATCTGTTCACATATGCTACCCCACCACGTATTAAAGGTGGACACTTCCTCTATGGTGCAAGTGGAGAAGCCGTCGCGTGTCCAAGAAACGTTGGTAAAGGATTCTGTCGATGCAGACTGCCTTCCTGTTGGTAAAAAGTGATAGGATGGTTTTACTGACTAAAGTGAGCATGATACAAGTATCTTGGCCTACGTCAAAACTTTTGAGGCCAAAGAATTCTTTTTTTTTATAGAAAAGAGCTATATAACACATGTTTTGCATAATCTGGTCTTAAAATTACCAAAACTTGGGCAAATCTTATTGACTTATCTTGCATGTTTACCTATCCGAATCCTAATTGATTTTTTTTTATTCTGAAAGAAGAAAGCAGTTGACACACATTATTACAAGAATATACATTTCACTAAGATTTATCTTTTGTCGAACATCCCTCTACCAAAATACATATACTTTAGTACCGGTACCACTTTGTAATAACATTCTGTAATGTAATGCAAAACTTGCATTTTCTTAATTATACCATAGATGTACACAACAATTATTAAGTCAAAATTGATTTTTTTTTCCTCCTGAAATTGGCAACAACTGTACACTTTCTATTTATGTCCATATTTTACATAAATTACATATGGATATAACATCAGTCAAAGTGTATGATAATGCAAACATTGACAATAAAATAATTTTCAAACAGGATTTATTCTTTTCATCACACTACCAATTTATAGAGTCTGTAATGTTAAGCTTCGATAGAAAACTTGTTTTATGCAGGAAGCAGAGCACATACTGCAAGGGAAATGATATCAACAATTTCACATTTTCACTTTCTAATCATATACCATGTTTGATTACTGGCATTCAAGATATTAAATGAAAATTGCACAAAAATGTCCCCTAGAACTTACTAATGTGACATGAAGTTGAGCTGGCATCATTGTAGTCATAGATGTAGTCCATATATCGGACCCATGTGTGCTCCACATTTTCTCCTCCCCCTATCGCTGAGTTGTACCCTCCATAATAATTGAAGAAACTGTTGAGACATTCATAGCTGTCGGGATCTACCACTATACACGAGGGGTAGTGCCACTCATTTCCGATGACTGCAGGAAGGGAATAATACATGTATATTCATGAATATCAAATATTCAACTTAGATTCATAGAATATAGCAATTTCATGAAAATTTAATTAAAATCAAATTAATAACTTGTATGAAACAATTCATCTTTGCATAACGTTTTCATTAAAATTCAATGAAAACCAAAGTAAGATAAACTCATGCATCCATATTCATTAATGTGAAATCATATAAAAATATGTTCCATGCATAGGCCTACATAAACTATCATTGGTAGTGTCAGACACTACACAAATGTCCTGTAGTATCAGACATTCATACGAAATTTAAAAAATAATACAGGGGACTTAGATTGGCTGCCATTCACAAGGTAGATGCCAAATGTACAGTAATACCACTCTTCTATTTTCCATAAAAGAACCTGCAATTTAGTGATAAATATGTCAATTTATGGTTTTGCTATGTAATATAAAAGTAACTATCCACATTGTAATCTTTATAGACATGAAAATCTCCAAGTACCATTGATCTTTACTGGAGTGATGATGATAAATATGAGTATCAGTACACAAGAAGTATTCCATTTTAGGGTAGGGGCAGGGGTGGCAGTGTTTGGTTCTTGTTTTGTTCTACTTTGATCGTATAGGCCATAAATCCAACAAATAAGTAATATAAATTGCCGTTATATCATTGGTATAATTGTTCACATTTTTTCAATAACAGATTTGACTAGTTTTTAGTCAACATATAATAAAAGATTCTCTACTTTCCATTGATACCTATATTTAAAAGCTCATATGTTCTTGAAATTTTATGTGTCACATTACATGCTCCCACTTCAAGGAAATGTGCCTGTAGGAAAAGTCTGCAGTTAAATGCTTAGAGAAAATACCTGGTGAGATAATGAGGAAATATGCATTTACATCCCACCGCTGCCACCAGTCGGTCTTCATCTCTCTTGCTCTCTCACTCTCCATCTCTCTTTGACTCCTATACTTTTTGATCAAACAAGTATTTCAAGTAAGATCTTTTTTGGTTACATTTAGTATATACTGTATATATATTTTATAAAGAGATCTTTAAAAAAATTATCAAAATGGTTATGAAATGAGAAAAATTTGATTTACTAATTTCTATATCAATCCTCAAAATTGGCAATTTTGCCTCATCAAAATGACAGATTTAAGATTTACAACTCTTCAGATATGTCACATTTTTAATATAAAAATACACGAAATTCGATATTTTCTCCATTTTCTATTTAACATGCTGCATGTCTTTGTGTTAACTCATCGCATGTTGTGTGAAAGAATTTTTCTCATATATCTTGAGCTAAGTAGAAGACAAGTTGCACCTTGTGAGATAATGAGGAAAATATGCATGTATACATGTACATCCCACCGCTGCCACCAGTCAGTCTTCACCTCTCTTGCTCTCTCTCTCTCTCCATCTCTCTTTGACTCCTATACTTTTATGATCAAACGTGTAAGATTTTTTTTGGTTACATTTAGGAGTATATAAAGGACAAACTGTAAAACATTCCACGAAATTGTACAGTATTTTTATATGTTTCACTAAGATCAAATGCTCGTGAATGTGAGTTGTGACCGTCTGAACTGACACTGTCAGTCTGCATGGCCCTGTTCCGCAATACTATGCAGTCTTTAATTTTCATTTAATTTACAAGTAATGTTTTAACTATTTTGATAAATACATCGTCTGTCAATACACATGATGCACCTGAAAGAAACGGCATGTTAACTGGTTAACTTACCATAACACAAAAACAGGAGAATTGATAAGACACAGCCATAGAAACGGGACGCTAACTCGGCCATCGCAATCTACCTTCTCTAATTGCGATTGGGTACAGAGATGGCGCTAGATTACAACAAACAATGTTCAGTCTCGTGAGTGAGCAACATCAAGGTCCCGTTTCTTCTTCTTCTTCATGTTCTTTGTTGTTCTTCCCCCGGTATTCGAGGATCAGCGGCTATCTGCAGGTTGGTTGTTGTGTTGTAGTAATTTCACTAAGATTATTTCTATACCAAATTTACTTTCAGCCAATCAGATTTGCGGATTTCAATACATTATAACTGCTATTGCAAATTTGTTATTTTAAAAAGTTTTATGACATGAGTCCCAGTGGCGTACCTAGGATTTTCCACAGGGGGGCAAAACCGTCCGTCAAAAAATTTGACAAGCAAAAAAAAAAAAAATTCTTCAATCACAAATAAAGGATTTTGTACCAGAAAAAAAATTGACAAGCAAAAAAAAAAAAAAAAAAAAAAAAAAAGGTCCCCTGCCCCCCCCCCCGTAGGTACGCTAGTGATGAGTCCAAAATATTGTTGCCTAGTTATCAAAATATTCTACTGCTTTCAACTTACTTCCTAACGCTATTGTCTGTTTTGTCGATTTTCCTTTCCCTCGTTTTCACCATTTTCCCAATAAAAAAATTTACTTACAAACATGCTGACTTAAAATGAAAGAAAAAACTCCTAATTCTTTTTCACGGACAGCGAGCAACATCCAGATTACTTTTTCAAACGTGCATTAAACAGTGAACTTGCTACATTTTATTGAACAATATCTCGTTTTCTACATTGTGAGAAGCTCATAAGCCAGGGATCATTCAGGGACAACGAGGTTAGAAACAGAGTCATAATAATGATAATAATAATATATTATTAGTATTATTCTTATTATTATTATTGATGATGATGATGATGATGATGATAATGATAATAATGATAATTATTATCATCATTATTAAAACCGATTCTAAGTAATCACGGATAACATGTCAACTGAATTACATTGATATATTAAAAATATTCCAATTTCCTGCCATATTTTTATAGGGGTTTTAGTCTTCTCCGATTTTCCCTTTTCCTTGCCAACAGTTTTCTCGCTCTAAGAATTAATTTAGCTCTATTTTTCCTATAAGATTATTAGACATTTTCATGACTAAATGCTAAATGATGACTGCTAAGCCTAATGCACGAGCCGATATTTTTGGACATGAAAACTGAATATTTTATAATCACTTTTAAATGAATATGATGCCGCGTCTCCCTGAAAGCTCGAAGCGCGAGCTGAAATACAATTATTTTGTGCACTGACTTGCAAATGGGATATTTCAAAGGTCATTATAAATTCTACGGTGAAGCGCGAGCGGAATAATTTTATTTTTTTAATCTTAACCTGATTTTTTTTTTTCTCCATTCTTCCCTTATTACCAAGCCCTATTTTACAGTTCACCCCCCTCTCCCCTCCTTTCCTCTCCCTTTTCCCCCTTTTCGCCGCTAATGGGGGGGGGGGGGGGTGGCCGCTTTGCACCCACCCCCGATCTGCTTATGTAGGCCTATATAGCTTGCAGTGGCGTACCGTGGGTCACGGCATTGGGGGGGCACCAGCAAAAATTATGAGTCACTTATAGAGCGCGCGAAGCGCGCTCAGTTGCTAGGTATACTGACATAATAGGGACATTTAAAGGACAGTGTCATTAAACGGATATGTATCTCACTGATCACATAATGCGAGCGCGAAGCGCGAGCTGAAATTTTTGTATATATTGACCCCAAACGGACATTTTAAGGACTATATTTTAGGAATGCATTAAGAGTATACATATCTCACCATAGTCATCTAATGCGAGTACAAAGCGCTTGCTGATATTGTTAGAATAATATACATCTAAACACATGAAGCACTTGTAGTCATTGTAATCATGATTAACATACGCATCTCACTAATCAAATATTGCGAGCGCGAAGCGCGAGCTGAAAATTTAGGAAAGTCAGACCTGAAGAGGGATATTTCAAGGCTTGTTTGTAGGAATTCACGTAGATCATACGTAGTTCACTAACCAGATGATGCGAGCGCGAAGCGCGAGCTGAAATTTTTGTACATATTGACCCAAAAGAGGGATAAGGACTATTTATTTTTTTAAAGGATTCCATTAAGAGTACAGATATCTCACCATAGTCATCTAATGCGAGTGCCAAGCGAATGCTGATTTTGTTAGAATTACATCTAAACACATGAATCACTTTTTGTAGTCATTGTTATCATGATTATCATACGCATCTCAGAAATCAAATATTGCGAGCGCGAAGCGCGAGCTGAAAATTTAGGAAATTCAGACCTGAAGGGGGGCATTCTAAGGCCTGCTTTTAGGAACTCACGAAGACCATGCGTATTTCACTAACCAAATGATGCGAGCGCGAAGCGCAAGCTGAAATTTTTTACATTCAGATCAGAAAAAGAGACATTTTAAGGACTGATTTTAGAAAATTCATGAAGAACAGACATATCTCACCAATCCACGAATGCGAACGTAAGTACGGACAGGAAATGGTTTATATTAAGACCTTAAAATCGGGCAATCACTTTAAGTAGTCATGAAAAAAAAAGTATATGTCACTACATAAAACAATAATAATTCGAAGTCTAAGAAAATATATTTGGTGTATATTGACTTGAAAACGGGAGGTTTTAGTACAAGAAGATTATATATATTGTTAAACAGACAATGCGAGCACCAGGAACAATGAAGACTATAGGCCCTGTGCAAATTATGTTTCATAAAGTTATAATTTATTTATGTAATATAACATAAGATAATCATAATATAATATAACATTATAATTAACAATAATTTCTTCTTTCCCACTACGTTTCTTTCCCTTTCTCCCTCTTTTTCTCCTTTTCCCCGTTTTTTTTTTTTTTTTTTTGGCCAGCCGATTGGGGGGCACGTGTCCCCCCATGCCCCCCCGTAGTTACGCCACTGATAGCTTGTGTAAGCAAAATTACTCCTTTGACAGAAAATCAGTACTTTTTGGTATACGGACGACCTTTTGCATGTTATTCCGTGCATAACCATGTCATCACTCATCATCCGGGTCCTGTTTCAGAGAGAACTGTGATAACAAAGTGTCTAACTATCAGCCAATAAGATTGAATGATTTCAGTAGCTTTAAACTGCTATTGCAAAACTCATTATTATAAGTTTTATGAAACGGCCCTGGTGTCAACTCAACAAAATAAAACCGATGTCTTTAGCTTTATTCTAGAGAGTAAAATTGTGCACAGTAAATCTTTCATTGTTTGGAATCAGTTTCCTTATTTCGTTCTGAAAAAAAAAGTCTAATCGGAAATGGGTGGGGCGAGCCCCGTTATAATTCGCACTATAACGAGCTGGCATATTGAGGGGCGGGGGGCACATCCGGCCCGTGCCCCCCTTTTGAGAGTTCTAATCCAAATAAATATGCAGTTCGAACACAAGTGTGTCCCCCTTTTGAAAGTCACAGCATATAAAGTTTTAATGGGAACATGTAGATCATAGAGAGGTGAGGACCCCCCCTTTAAAAAAAAATTCTTTGCTTTTCAAAATTTCCTCGGGAAAATGTGCCCCGGGCCCCTTTGGAAAAGTCCTGGATCATAGCACTTTTGTAAATCGATTTTGAATCTATTTGAATCGGGGTATCATGTTTTATAATATAGCCCTATAGGTCGATTGATAGGGGTACATACTCCAGCTTCCCTCGGGATTTAATTTAGGGTCTACCATTTGCATGGTGGTGCTAAAAGGGGTTGGGTATACCTTAAAAATAGTGCCATGTCCCTGGAGTTATGGAGGGTGTGATAATCCAATGATAGTTTTGTTTTGTCCGACTTTTCTTTTATAAAAAAACAAACATATGGCCCCAACTGGACTCGGTTGCCCCCTCCCCCCAAAAATAAAATACAGGCCAATGAGTTTCAATTGACAATATTTTCACAAGAATTATCTTGATTTTCATTTGAATATGAATAAAAAGGTTTTAATGCACCTTTGTGATCAGATCAATTGCTACACTAACCCCCCCCCCCCCCGGCCCCCGCCCCCGGTCCTGTATAGCCTATCCGTATAACCATGTCGATAGGTTTATTGTCTCTTTAGAAACCTTGACAATAATGAGAACTTTTTATTCTAAGTGATCTTCACTCGGAATTCTATATTAACGTCGTTTGCTAAAAAAGAAAAAGAATAACAATTAAATTCAATAAAAAAATACTCTGGCACACTTTTCTCAATTGCGCAATACGCACGACGACCGCCCTCACTGTCAATGATGACGTCAAAGCAACAATGGGAAAAAGAACTTGCACATGTATGCTATACGTACGTATTGCGCTGCTAGCTATTGCGATTATACACGTTGTGTATGGGACTGTGAAGTTATGCTGGCAAAGATAGCGCACTTTGGTCGATATTGCCTTTCAATACTGTAGTCGGTATAGGGTTGCGAGTACAATTCATTTGAGAAGAAAATTCGGGAAACTAGCTAGAACTTTTTATCATTTTTTTGTGTCGTAAGTGGTGTAATGAGGGTTAATGAGTCCCTCCCCCCAAAAAAATAAAATAAAGAGGGACCAGATATGGTGTACAAAATTTGTGAAAACCTGCGAGTTGACTTAATCAGAAAATAATAGTATATAGGGTCCTATATCATTGTTTTTCTGTATTCCTCCCTTTTTTGGAGGGGGGGGGGGGGGGGACATGCAGCTTTTGGGAAGTCCATATGTGCAGGTATTATGATTACTTATTAAAAATTCTCTGGTACAGATACCTATATATAGAAAAATAACAGTATGATAAGGGATTTTGTAATGAATGTAAAAGGTGCCCGAAAGATTTACAGGGGGTATCAAAAATTATAAGAAAAAAAAAAGAAAAAAACAGTTGTCATCATTCCCCTCTCAATGGAGAGCATTTTCTGTACAAAGTGTTTGGATAAGACAACTTGAAGACTAAAGGGCGGGGGGGGGGGGGGTGGGTCAGGGGCAAGGTGGGATTTCATGCCCCTCCCTCAGTATCCTCACCGAACTTACTGCCCAAATTCATGCAAATCACATTTGATCAGATGTATGACAAAGAAATTAAAGAAGTATGTCGAAGCAGCACTTAAGTCCGGGACTTAGGTGTAGGCCTACCGATTAGTTCACTCCTTTTCTTCCGAGGCATTTTTTTCAAAATATTTCAAATGTTCCCTTCAATTTATTGAAATGCAAGATGAAATTGCAAAGTAATTGAAATTATTTGCAGTGCCAGGCATGGCCGTATGCAGAAATCTTTCGCTGGGGGGGGGGGGGGGGCGGCACCGGCAGCATGTACGTATAAACTTTTTTGAAAAAAACCTTGAAAGCGAAATGAATTAAAATTTTCAAAATTTCTGGGGGGCAACTGCCCCCTCTGCGTACGGCCATGGTGCCAGGAGCAGTGAGTGATCTGCTTAGGCAAAATATACTTTACATGCGTTGATTCATTGATGAAATTAATCAGAATGAAATCCCACTTAATATTTTGTGTTCTTTCCTTTTAAAAAAATCACGAATGTAATTATAAGCCGCGCTTTTGCAATGTGGGCCGATCGCAAGATGTGTACTGTATTACGTGTTACGCTAAGCGAACTGAGTTAGCAATCTTTGATAGTTTAGTGCGCGTGTAATTCATGCAATACGAGCTGTGAAGTGTGAGCTGTGTGACTAATCACTGATACGAAACCATATCAGAATTTGATTCGTGAACGATTACCAACAGAAACAAAGAATTTATAAAAATGGAAACAGATTCTCATGAAACGTCGGGTCTGGACAACTGGGACGATCAAGAAGATCCAGGACCCGGTCTTTCTAACCAGTTTTCGACGTTAAATGTGGGAGCGAAACCCTTCGTACCAAACGTGAATGCACCGGCATTTGTGCCGGGATCATATGCCTCCAACACACAATCGGAATTGGAGGCCACAGCCACAGCAGGCAATGGTAACTTGACTTTGGACGTCTTCATTTTTTGTTGTTGTTGAACCTGATTTTTAAAAAATGAATAGATGTTAATGAATGAGGAGAGCATGATGGGGAAAGATGTGATGAAATGTGAATACTTGAATTTGAAATGGACTTGTGTAAAAGTTGCATAAATGATGATGATCATGAAATGAAAGACGAATATAATTATAAACGTGCCTTCATGATCAGATAATATTGATAATGATTAATGTATACATGTATGTAAATGAATTGAAATAGTGATATTGTTGTCATGAAATTATCACATGTTGAATCATGGTCATGAATCAATGTACAATAAATTAGTGAATCGGGTCAAAATGAATGAATGTAAGTTTGTTTGGTGCAACTTTAATGACAGATTTTTTTCCTCTGTTTTAAATTCAAATTTACCTTCATTAATGTGCAGATCGATTGTTCACACTTTTTCTAAAGTAAATTTAATGATTTGTGATTCTTCTTTAATTAATTTGACATTACTCAAATTGATGATTAGGATTCATTCATTGCTTGCATTACTAACATATGTTTTGACTTTTGATTGTAAATGGTTACTTAATTAAAGTCCATAATCAAATGGATTTTAAAAATCATGACAGTAATGATCTAATTGATAACAAACGTATTGTCATTGAATTCATTGACAAGATCAAGTAAAAATATATTTTATCATGTCCTCATCTTTTTCTTTGTTTTTGGATAAGAGCTGTTCGCAATTCTTTTTTTTTTAAAGCTAGACTAACTGCTAAAAAGTTAACATTTTGAACTTTAAATTTTTTTTTTCAGAGATTGTTATAATACACCCCATCAAAATTGTGATTACTATCCAACTTGACAAGCAAATTCAAATGATGATGTGATTGTTTCCATTGCTCACTAATTTTTATTATTTTTATTGATCCAGACAATTATGCAAAAGCTTGATGAATTCATGCTCATGCCAAGGCAAAAATTGGCAATTAATATCGAGGTTATCACAGGAATTTTGAGTCGAATTTTTTTTACTGGCCTATCATTTGACACAATTATTATTTTCAATTATGTATTTTTTTTTATAGGAATAAGGATCAAAATGAATGACTTGAACCGTATTCAATCAATGTTTCCACCACAGATAATAAATGTTTCATGATCTGGAAAATGAAACAAAGTTTGTGAATTTGAAGTTGAGAACAAAAGGCCAATGAAATTCGGTTTTGAGTTCCCGGTCACATTTTTTCTAGCTCATAATGAAGAACGGATTTCATTATTCATTATTTTCTAGAACATGAAAGTTTGACCTTTTGATGACTTTTAACGCACTATATTTTCAGCAATACACTCAAATATGTAATATCTGAACTTGTACAGTGACTTTATAGACCTCTATCAGTTTATGTCAAAATGATAAAATAATGAATTATTTTCAGAATTTGATTTTCAAACGTGGGCCAAATTTCATAACGCGAGTGGGTGGCGGGGAAACTCAACATCGAGTTTCAGCGGCCTAAGAATACAATACATATAAACTTGAAAACGTACGGTTCCTCCCATTGGTGACTTCTGTGTACCATGTTTCTGTTTCTTACTCAATTCTTTCAAATGGGTAGTAAGGGGAATCAGAATAAGGGGAAACTTTTTTTCTCTCTTCTTTTTTTCTGAAGGATGTTTGCAAGGATGTGTCAAGTTAATGAGTTGTGTTCAGAAGTACTTGATAATGGTCAACAAACATTATCAAGGTTCTGGTCAGCAGGTTTGATGATAACGGCAGTTCATTGACCCTTGATTGAAATTCAGATAATCAGTGGTCAAATAAATGTCTTGTGCCTTGACAGATTTGAATCGAGCAGTTATTATACCTGCTGTAAGCAGTAGATGCAGCATTTACCAGGAAGGGGGAGGGCAGCTTTCCTTTCAAATTTTCTTGACAAGAAAATAAAGAAGATGATGATAAAAAGGGTTTTTACCAAGTACCACTCATAGGGCCCATTTTCTCATACAAAAAATTGACAAAATATGAAAAAAGGAGGAGGAAGGGGTTTTGGGGGCTACTAGGTCTGCCAAGTGCCAACACCTGACCCTGCCTACATGTTGCAACTTATTTGTTTCTTAGTGCAAAGTTGATTAGCATCTTTAGTCACTGCTAATACACATCTTGATGTTATGACCTGAAATTTGTAAGGCTTCCTGGGAAGTTTGAATAATATAGAAATATTTCTGACTGTCTCTGTTTCTGTTATATCCTCCAAAGCAGCTCTGGAGAGTGCAGGGTTTGATAATGATGCAGTCGTCATGGAAGCCCAGGTTGAAGAGGAAGAGGAGGAGGAAGAAGAACCCATGCAAGAGGAAGAATCTCCAAAACCTGTCAAGGGTAATAAAGACGCTCCTGAGCAATTCAACAAAATATACTTTTTTTTGTGTCCGACACACATTTTCCTGCATTTTCACTCAGGCCCTGTTGCCACAGGAGGCAATGGCCTCTAGCTCTCCAGAATGTTCTAGTACCGGCTGTGATGCCCGCTTCCTTTTAAACAAAGTTGAGGCCACTAAGAAATGTGCCCTTTTTTATATGATTTTGAATGAATCAGGACGTGCCCCTTTAAAAGTGGCCTTGGTGCCCTCTGTCTAATTTAAAAATGTTCCCCTCACCAAAATGGCCATGTACTGTACCTCCAAAATCATATATTGAGGTCTGTTACTTTACTTCATGAACTGCTCAAGCTATGAATGTGATGATTTGAGAGGAAACAGAGAATAATCATTCTAGGAATAGGAAGGTACCTACATGTTAGAGGGTCAGATGTACATATTTCAATGGAGAAGCTTTTCTGTCTCTCTTTCCAGAGTGCCTAGCAAAATCATACCGAGTTTTATCTAGTTAACATTAAAAGGAAAGTCTAGAAGTCTATTATTGCTTTTGTATTAAGGATGAATTATTGCTACCTGTACATGTACTTTGCCTTGCATTTCAATCTATCCAATATTGGGATTATGTTATCCTTGAATATCAAATTTCTAAAGCACTTAACATTCTATGAACATGTCAATTTCAATTAAATAATCAGCAAATTGTAATCAAGTGCATTGCAGGAGGATAAAATATTATAGTAGCAGTATTAGTTCAGTGGTTTGGAAAATGATGGATTAGTAACTATCTTCTTTTGCTTTAATTATTATTTTTCTTCAGATAATGGATCAATGAAAGCCTTTATTGCACCCAAGCCTTCCAAGCAACAAACTCCTAAAGAAGAAGAACCAGAATCTAAGAAAGAACATGTCAATGTTGTCTTCATCGGGCACGTTGGTAAGACATTCTCCTATAGGAAACTTCATACATGTAATGAATGTACCAAGGGAAGAATATTTGCCATCAATGATGTACGGACAGTGATTTTCATTTACTTGTTCTAACCAAAATGGAAAATCCTTTTCGGTTCTGAACTTTTTGTGTGAAAATTCATTAATTTACCTTTGCCAAACAGAATTGATGTTTTTGCCGATTACATTTTCTATTGCAATAGATCAAGTTCGATATGGAATAACAGGTTTCATTAGCTTGTCAAAAACAACCTCTCCTATTTTCAATTTCATCTTCTGCTTCAGTGAGTAGTACATAACAGTTTAATATCCAGCTGGGTACAAGTTGCCAAACTTACAAATTAGATTCATGTGAGCTCTTATTTCTTGATACATTTCACTAAAAAGCAGTAGTAATTAATTTGAATTCATAAAGTTATACTGTTGTTATTCCCCACACAGATGCAGGAAAGTCCACCATTGGAGGTCATATAATGTAAGTATGGATGGGCAAGAATGTGGGTGGTTAAATAGGGATTGGAAATTTGCATGCCAAATCCTGAATTGATACGCCATAGGTCATTGCTTAGATTCAAAGGGCTACTCCAGGCCGAAAATAATATGAATGGAACAGATAAAGAAAAATCAGATAAACAAAACACTGAAAATGTTATCTAAATCTGACAAGAAAAACAAAGTTATGTATTTCATATTTTTGCATTATTTCGATGAAAGAGTTCTGTGTATGTCTTCATAGATATTTAATGAGCAAATTGATGATGTCATATCCCTACTTCGTCTTTTGAATTTTATTGTACGAAATTATGTTTATTGTACAGGTATCTCACAGGAGGTGTAGATAAGAGAACACTAGAAAAATATGAAAGAGAGGCTAAAGAAAAGAACAGAGAGAGTTGGTAAGTTGATTTATAAATTGGCAAGATATCAACATCATCAATGACCATCATCATCTTCATCATCAAAATCTTCATCATCGTCATCATCACCATCAACTTCATCACCATCAACATCATCACCATCATCATCGTCATTAAAACTATCAATATCATGACCATCGTCAACACCATCATCATCATTGTCATCATCACCATCATCAACATCATCATCACCATCATCACCATCATCATCATCACCATCATCATCATCGTCATCATCATCATCATGACCATCATCATCACCATCAACATCATCATCATCGTCATCACTCATCATCATCATCTTTAATATATCAATATCATCATCATCACCTTCGTCAACCACATCATCATCATCATCACCATCATCAACATCATCATCATCATCATCACCACCATCACCACCATCATCAACACCATCATCATCATCATCAATACCACCACCATCACCACCACCACCACCACCATCATCATCACCATCGTCATCATCACCACCATCATCAACACCATCATCATCATCAATACCACCACCACCACCACTCCTTTCTTCCACTTCTTCTTGAGTATCTAAATTCCGTTTCCCCATAGACTGTGTACATGAAAAAGTGACAATTCCGTTTACCCATTCAGTAGCAATATCACAACACTCATGCTGGTCTAAATTTGTATCTGCCTTTGTACCAAAAACGCAGTAGAATCCGCTCTAATCGGATTACGCGGGTAGACAAAATATTTTGACAAACACATTTAACATGAATACATCCTCACCTTTCACATTATTAGCATTATTTTACTGCTGAATAAAATTTTATCGATAATTTGGTTTTTTTTGGACATCGTGTTTTTAGCAGTCAAAGATTTTGGCCTCTCCGCCATTTTGGATTTCAAGACTGGAAGATCGTGCTGTTACATCTTCAAACGTAGAGGGCAGCAACACACAACCGTGTTGTTAAAATCAAATGATGTGTGCATGTGAATGTTTTCGATACTGCCGACCCCGCCGCCGACCAAGGGCCGGGCCGGGCGAGGGGTATGATCGAGTGTGATGGAGTCAAGAGCAGTCATGATGTGTGGATTGTCATGATTGTAGTGAAGTGAGGTTTTGTGGCCATTTAATATTCGTATTTTGTTGAGATTTTGGAGTAATTTCTGTTGCTGTTCTGTGTATTGTCAGGAAAAGTATGTTTTCCGTGATTTCTTGAAATGCCACTTTCTGTTTCAAAAGGCCATTTCTGTGAATTCCGTCCGATCGTGGAACATCACTGTCCCCAGATAAAGAGTTGTGATTGATATTTTTCTACTGATATTATTTTCATTGTAGCATTCCCCTCTATTTGAATGTTATGGACATTCCAGAATTTAATTAGATCTCATTCTCCCCAAAGGTACTTATCATGGGCACTAGACACCAACCAAGAAGAGCGTGATAAGGGAAAGACGGTGGAGGTCGGGAGAGCGTACTTTGAGACAGAAAAGAAACATTTCACAATCCTTGATGCCCCTGGTCATCGAAGCTTTGTACCGAACATGATCGGTGGTGCTGCTCAAGCTGATTTAGCTGTATTGGTGAGTAATAATTCCTTAGTCAGATATGTCAGAATAAATGGAAAACATTAGTCAGTCAGTAGTCCAAAGTTTGAAATCCGGATTGATCCCTGTTGAATGGAAGTGGCCAGATTCTGTTACCCCCTTCTTTCCACATTGCATGATTCAGTGCATCCTCCAGCCTCAGCCCATCCCTCCTACTCTTCTCCTCGCTTCTTTCATGTCTTCTTTGGTTATCCCTTTGTCCTCTAACCACCCGCCTCAAAAGCAAAACAGGAGCAAAAAAAAGGAAAGACGGGGTGGGGGATCAAGGTTCCCCCCCCCCTATCTGACTTTCATCCTGGTCTTTTTTTCTTTTTTTTTCATCCTGTTTTTTTGTTGTTAAATTTCTCCAATTTGCCAAAAAGATGGGTACTAATGTTTCTTTTGCTTTTACTTCTCCAACAGGTAATATCAGCACGGAAAGGTGAATTTGAAACCGGTTTTGAAAGGGGAGGACAGACACGAGAGCATGCAATGTTAGCGAAGACAGCAGGCGTTAAACATCTAGTCATTCTTATTAATAAAATGGATGACCCTACAGTAGAGTGGTCTCTTACAAGGTGAGTTTGTCATTCATGTAGTAAGTGCCTAAGGGCTGTTGCACATCTTAAAGGACAAGTCCAACCTAGAAGAAAGTAATAGAGAAAAATCAAACAAGCACAACACTGAAAAATTCATCTAAATTGGATGTAAAATAAGAAAGTTACGCTTACTTTTCACAAAACAGTTGTATGCACAAGTCAGTGATATGCAAATGAGAGAGTTGATGATGTCACTCACTCACTATTTCTCTTGTTTTTTGTTGTTTGATTTATACAATATTGCAATTTTTACAGATTTGACAATAAGGACACTCTTGATTGAACAACAATATGTTAAAATAATTATAATTCCACATTTTCAGGGAGGAATAAAACTTTGTTTCACATGACAATGGAGAGAAAATTTAAATATTTCATATTTCATATAATAAAGTACATAAGAAATAGTGAGTGGATGATGTCATTGATGCCCTCATTTGCATACCAACCAGGATGTGCATATAACTGTTTTGTGACATTAAGCGAAATTTTAGAATGTCATAACTTTCTTATTTTACTTCCGATTTTGATGAAATTTTTCAGTGTTATGCTTGTTCGATTTTTCTCTTTTTAATCAAATAAGATTTTTGTTGGGGTGGACTTGCCCTTTAATACTGGTCCACGATCCGATTTTGGAACAAATCGCGTTTTGCTTATTTTCTGAAAATTTGAATGAAAAGTATCTTTTTACTTGTGGTTCAAATTAACTATAAGAATACTAGTGTAACATTCTGATGATTGAAAGCATTTTTTGTAGTAAAGGCCGAACTAGCTTCAAAGTTTCTCCAATCGTATAATTGCTATGATGTCATTACGACTAGATGTTCAATTCATTTTTATTGTAATAAGGATGGTGGTATATTCATAGATTTGAACATGTATTATTCGTACAGGGATTTAGAACTTTACACAGTAAGATGACTCAATATTCACACCAAATTGTACTACATTTTGTTCCAAAATCGGGTCACAGACCAATTGTTAGGCATGTGGTGGTCTTAAGGTCTATAATCCTTCCTCACCCCCTCTCCCTTTGTCCTCCATCAACTTCTGTTAAGTTTTATTTCTTTGGCTCTCTTCTCTCACTTCCTCTTCATATTGTTTCATGACTTGATCCTTTGTCGGTTTCAGGTATGACGAGTGCAAGGAGAAGTTGCTTCCGTTCCTCCGTAAGGTTGGCTTTAATCCCAAAAAAGACATTCATTTCATTCCTGTGTCGGGGATCACGGGGGCCAACCTCAAGGTGTCCGCACCAGACAAGTGCCCTTGGTACACCGGCCACCCGTTCATCACGTACATAGATGAATTACCCCCGCTGCCTGCCAGGAACTCCTCAGGGCCTCTACGGTTACCCATCACAGATAGGTACAAGGTAAGCCACCAGAGCATTCCAAGAAACTATTCGATGAAGATTATGATGGAGGATGATGATATTGATGGCGATGATGAATGATGATGATGATTTCTGGTATGTCACGCACCATTCAACGTCTCTTTGCGCTTCCAAAGGGCCTTAGATATTATTAGCCTGGCAAGCTTTATACAGCCAACAAGCATTTCAAGGAATAAATTCCTGCCAGGTACCCCCATTTACCTCACCTGGGTTGAGTGCAGCTCAGTATGGATCAATTTCTTGCTGAAGGATATTGCGCCATGACTGGGATTTGAACCCTCGTCCCTCTGTTTCATAGTCGGAAACTAATCTACAGGACCACAATGCTTCACTGTTCAATAATGTCATCAAGACCTTTGACATTGATGTTGAATGGTAATTGAGGGCATAAATGAATCCAAGGCCGTGGATGCCCTGTTGACTGACCTCAATGCCTCTTATTGTCCTTGGAAATTTTTGTTGCCCTTGTCGTGTCATACAGAAAAGTGGCTATGACCTAATTTCTTTTTTTATAGATTTAAGGCCGAGTAGTGATTGATTTCATATGGCTCTCCAAACTCAAAGTTTGGGATGGTCCACTATTTTGTAACCTTCAAGTAAAAAAGCTATTAGTTTTTTACTTCATAAGCTAGAGTATATTTTTTGAGATATACATGTGGAGATGAGAAAGATCAACAAGTTTGATGAATACTTATGATTTTATGATCGCTATTTTTCAAGTGCAAAATGCACATATACTTTGTCCTCTTTTGGCAGCTATTTGATCTTGATCTCAAATGTTTTGTTTTCCTTTGTTAGACCGTGACAATGTTTTCTTTCTATTTCAGGACATGGGTACAATCTTGCTAGGAAAAGTAGAATCAGGGAATTTAAGGAGAGGAGGAACATATACCCTAATGCCCAACAAAGTAAGTTTGAATTTGTTTTGTGTATTAATTTTGAAAACATATTTATTGAAATGTCTTCATATTTAAATATTGTCTTTGTCTTTAATAATGGATGGAATCCACTTTTCAGGGGGAGGGGGTGGTGAAGAATCTTCTAAACAATGTGTATATGCTATACGTAATGTCATGTTACAAGAAAGATGACGTTGTATCTGCCAGGGTTGGGATTAATAATAGAAACCAATTTTTTAGCAACCTTCCTATGTAGTTGCAGAGTGCAGACCAATGATATGAGTAAGTCTTCATAATTTGCCACCATGAATCACAGATTTAGGTCTGGTACAAATATGTAAACATCACTTTGCAAAATCATAAAAGTTAAGCTGAAAATAAAGCACAATGAAGAAAGCGAAAATAGATAAGCATGTGTGGGACAGTCTATTATTATTGCTTTGGAAAATGCCCAACACCAGGCAAGAATGTCATATTACTTGACTAAATTCTTGGCATTCATGCATATTCACCAGAATCATTTGCCTGAGATTTTCTATTTTGATATATACTTTCAAGCACTTAAGTCATTCTATTAGATCTGTCCAAACTCATTTAGAAATTGTAATCACAGCTGACATTTATGTTAAAAGAAACAAAGCTCGCTGTTATATTTTTATTTCTCTGTATCATGTATTTTTCTTCATACAGACAAATGTAGAAATTCTTCAAATCATCTCAGATGAAAATGAAACTAACTCTGCAAGAACGGGAGAAAACGTCAAACTAAAAGTTCGAGGGGTAGAAGAAGAGGTAAGAGCTATTAAGATCCCTGTATTTCAATGTGAAAGAAAGTCTTTACACCAGCTGAATTGAATAGCAAGTGTATGGATTATTATTAATAATCTTTTAAGTCTATCATTTTGTGAGAAGACTTAATATTTTGTACTTTACTTTATATGATGATTTATAAGCTATTGATGTTATTACGACTCATTTTATGGTCATTTGATTCAATAAGTAAAAAAAACCTAAGCAAACAGAACCAGTAGTTAGGACGTCATCCGTGCTGTAAAATAATAGTCCAATAATGTCTTTTTGAAATTGATGGTAAATGAGCTGTATTTGTACATTAAAAGTATCAATTAATACATGATATTTATCTTCTGGAATAAAAATAACATTTTTATGATTCAATTATATAATTCAAACCAGTCAACATTCCTGATACATCCAAGGTACAGATTTGATTTAGGAGAAGAGAAATCGATAAACTGGACAATTGTGGAGCACAGCTGCAGAAGCTTTTATTTTCTTTCATATTTAAAGTAAAATAATTGTTGATTTCTCTCCTAGGATGTATCTCCGGGTTTTGTCCTTTGTGATACAACAGATGTATGTCATACCTCCAAAATGTTTGATGCACAGGTAAGTCTCTTTATTTTAGAGGGGAGAGTGTTTGGGGGTGCAAGTCTCTGTCCCCAGGATGTATTTTCTATTTGTAGTGAAAATATTATACAAAATATTATACACCGGTGTGTGAGAGTTCAGCTTTTTTTAGGTCTTATTTTCAGTTTTTTGTGTGCTTTGTCTATGGGAGTTATCAACTAGATAATAACTTATGCTATTATAATCATGTGTAAGCCAGACTTTGCTGAAAATTATTATATAATTCTCAAAATGTGTTTATTTTTGGTGTAGACATTTTTTGTAGTGTTCTAAACAAATGTACCAAGGACAAACTATTTGCTATCTCTATGTCTATTGTATTTGATTGTCTTTCAATTTAAATTGTTCTTTCAAGAAAACTTGTCAGTAACATTGTTATGAGCATTCACAGCATGACTTTAATTTGGAAAAATCAGGAAAAATCAATTGAACATTAGTGAATTTTGCTTGAGAATACAAATGGCATTGTATTATCTATGGATGGGGCAGGAGGGGTGGTGGGGAGGGGAGGGTAAATTTGTTCTCAAAAGAAGTGTAAGATTCTAAAGATTAAGACACAGAATGTCAAGACTAGTGGCATATCTGAAAAGCGTTGCGAAGGGCACAAGTTTTTCTGACAGTGAAAAACAGTAACAGTAAACAGTAAACAAAACATTAATGTTTTGCAACATCGTGCAAGAAATATATTTTTTGGGGAAGACATTTATGTCAAAACCATGTTAACCAACTGCACAGGCCATATATCATCCGGGGGGGGGGGGGGGTTGGGAGGGTGTCATTTTTGTCTCACCTGCAAAGCAGAGTGAGACTATAGGCGCCGCTTCTCCGACGGCGGCGGCGGCGTCAACACCAAATCTTAACTGAAGGTTTAGTTTTTGAAATGACAGCATAACTTAGAAAGTATATGGACCTAGTTCATGAAACTTGACCATAAGGTTAATCAAGTATTACTAAACATCCTGCCTGAGTTTCATGTCACATGACCAAGGTCAAAGGTCATTTAGGGTCAATGAACTTAGACCATGTTGGGGGAATCAACATCAAAATCTTAACCTAAGGTTCAGTTTTTGAAATGTCATCATAACTTAAAAAGTATATGGACCTAGCTCATGAAACTTGACCATAAGGTTAATCAAGTATTACTGAACATCCTGCATGAGTTTCACGTTACATGACCAAGGTCAAAGGTCATTTAGGGTCAATGAACTTTTGCCAAATTGGGGGTATTTGTTGAATTACCATCATAACTTTGAAAGTATATTCTTCTAGTTCATAAATCTTGGACATATTAAGAGTAATCAAGTATCAGTGAACATCCTGTGCGCATTTCAGGTCACATGACCAAGGTCAAAGGTCAATGAACTTTGGCCATAATGGGGTATCTGTTGAATTACCATCATAACATTGAAAGTTTATGGATCTGACTCACGAAACTTGGACATAAGAGTAATCAAGTATCACTGAACATCATGTGCTAGTTTCAGGTCACATGATCAAGGTCAAATGTCAATGAACGTAGTATTGTATCATTATATGAATGGTGTTTTTTGAGAATAATTATTTTATAGTAGTTTTCAAAGTCAGCACTGCTGCTATATTGAATCGCGTGATGCAGTTGAGACCCCCAGAAGCATTCCAATTGTTTAGTGAACACCATCGCCAGTTTCTGTGAATTTTAGTAGTGAAGATGATAAAGAGCAGTCCTCATAGAGAGATGTAAGTGATCAATGCAATATTGTTTTTTTGTGTGTAAATTTCACGATTTTATATTTTTCTTTGTGTACAGATTGCAATTGTAGAATATAAGTCCATTATCTGTTCAGGCTATGGTGCAGTGCTTCACATCCACAATGCTGTAGAAGAAGTTCAAATCACTGTAAGTATGACTGACATGAGCATAGTTAATTAACTGTTTTGTCCATTTTTACTCCACTCCATGATCCATCTATTGAAAGAAAAGATTACATTTGAATTTAGAAGCTAGATTTTTTCAAATTTGCTTGAACACTGTATTTGGTGATTATATAAGTTATATAAGGCATGAATATTTGTGATGATCGGTGAAATGAAAAAAAAAAAATTAATCCAGATGCAAAGGCATGCACACTTAAGACCTCTCCCACCTTATAAATTTTCATGAGAATTAGAAATTAGAGACATTTGATTTGAGATGATTTTATGAAGGTCCTACATAGAATGGGACAAGTGCTTTAGAATAGTCTAAATGAAGCTGCCTTTGCTGCACCTCAGGCTGAAAGGGGCATTCGAGGCTGAAAGTAATATGATTTGAACAGGTAAAGTAAAATTTCATCAAAATCAGACAAGGTATGACAAAGTTATGGCATTTTAAAGTTTTTCATTATTTTCTTGAAAACACTTTTATGCATGTCTTCATGAATATGCAATGAGCAATCTGATGCCATATCCACACTTATTCTTTTGTATTTTATATCATGAAATTATGATTTCATGAAAAAAAAACATAACATAAAGGAAAGTGGGGACATGACATCATCAGCCCACCTATTGGATATCTGAGACGCCCTGCAGTTGACCGTTCTCACAAAATATTGCGTGATTTGTTATCAGATTTGCTTTGCTTGGTGAATTTTACTTGAGAAAAAATTATTTTTAGCCTGGAGTATGTCTTTAAGACTCTTGCTTCAGATGTTGTCATCACTGATTGTTTTCTCTGTTTTCTCTTCATTTAGAAAATCATTGCACTGATAGATAAGAAGACGGGTGCCAAGACAAAGCAACGACCACGCTTCATCAAACAGGACCAGGTAGCCATCGCTAGATTGGAGACGACAGGAGTACTCTGTATGGAAACCTTCAAGGAATTCTCACAAATGGGTCGCTTTACTCTTAGAGATGAAGGTAAGAAATCCCTAATATTTGATTATATAATATTTGTG
The DNA here is from genome assembly GCF_037042905.1 of Lytechinus pictus. NCBI lineage: Eukaryota > Metazoa > Echinodermata > Echinoidea > Temnopleuroida > Toxopneustidae > Lytechinus > Lytechinus pictus. The sequence continues at coordinate 33,484,284 of NC_087254.1, read as the reverse complement.
AATAAATCAGTATATTATTTTTAATATTATTATTTATGCTAGTTCTGAATTGTCCAAGATATAGCTAGACTGCCAGTGTTGTTCCACTTTTTTGCCTTAGAACCACCATCAGTAATGGGAATTTCAAGGGTAGCAAGGCATGGTATGTGAGGTGGGCACCGAAGGCAGTTGACTTGCTGCCTTGGGCCTGTATAGCCACAAGACCAAGTTGAACACCTCGGTGATGAAGATCAAAATCTTGGTGAATTACAAGGATATATATAGCCAAGCAGAGTATAGTTTCTGATGAGAAAATCTTTAGACATGTGTATTCTATTCTACCGAATGTCATGGTACGATTTAGGAAGGTTTACATTTTGTCGTAACTGACATTTATTTGTTTCTCCTTTTGTTTTTAGGTAAAACTATTGCAATCGGCAAGGTCCTGAAGCTGTTGTAAATTCTAACCACCAGACATTGTCATAAATACAGTCACACCTGTGACGCTTAGCGCAAAAAACAGTTCCAAACCTAAGCCACCACCACCAAAGCATCCAGGATCTCATGGTGACTCTACCACGTCAAAGTGCACCCCAGGAACTTCAGGATCCTCGAGGCAAGGAACATCAGCTGGAACTACATTCTTACATCAAACACATCTTCAAACTCTTCATTTTTCACCCTCACTCAAAGCAAACATATTCAGTATGGTCTCTATGAATGAATTTGACTTGAGAATCCATTTGGAAACAAGTGAAGAGCAATGTCTTGAAGATTTGGTGCTTGGTTTGCCAGTCTTTAGGAGAGGTGTGCCTTACTAGCTATTCCAACAGCCAAATACAGAGCTCAAATGATGGAACATAGACGGAAGAAGTGATCAGCTGGTATGGACTATGGGAGCAATTTGTACTTGCTCCCCTTCATGTTATGTAGAATGGAATTGATAAACATGTAGGTATTTCCCAACTATGGATTTCTCTTGGAGAGAGATTCTTTGTGTATTATTTATTATCATCCCATTATCATATTGTTGCATGCAGTCTTTATGTTTAATAAAAGGGGCATTGGTAGTAGAGAAACACGTTTATTTTACAGGGGATTGTCAAAACCTACACCAAGTTGCACCATGAAATTTATGTCAACACACCAACAATCAATTTAGGGTAGAAGCTCAGTATATGAAGGTGCTTGGGACCAAAAAATGCCTTGTTATTAAAAGCAAGGAATCTTTCGTACAGGTTAAGAGCTGGCTCCATGGGCCCATTTCACAAAGACTTTATACTTGCTATTATTTGTAACTACCATGGAATCCTTGCTTGTGATTGGCTGCTGAGCCCTGTTACCATGGCAGCTGCCGTTATAGTAAAGTTACAATAGTCGTAACTCTTTGTGGAATGGGCCTCAGGACTTCGTGAACATCAGGTGGGTGTCTCGTAAAACTGTTTGTAAGTTCACACGACTGAATGACTATTGTGATAATTGAGATAGACCGAAATTGTTCCTGTTACATAATGGGGGTGCATTTCCACTGATTCTCATCAAATATGCACAAATAATAAACTTTGCATTGAGCTAATTGTTAAGAACAAGAATTTTAACGTAAGAAGAACAGATTTCAACTATAGCTGATGGGAGTGGAACTTATTGAGAATCTGAGTTAGCATGAGAAAGGCTCACCAGTCATGCAGAAAATCATGCAAAATAATAGCTTAATGAACAGCTGTATAGAAAACCACCTAGGAGTACAGTAGGCTCTCATGAGCCAACCTTCCATAAGTCAAATAATTGCCTTTAGATCTCAAAAGTATTTTTCCAGACTAGAATATGCAAAGCATGTCTTATTTAATTGCTCTGAGTCAAATTTCACCCAAGTCGAACAAAAAGATTGGACTCGGGCAAAGTCACTTGTATTGCGAAAAATATCTTTTTATTTGGAGCTTCGACTGCTTAATATGTAGCCCGTTTTCTCACTGGTGTTTTTTCATTGTTTTTTTTTTTTTTTTTTGGGGGGGGGGGGGTTTGCTGCGGCTGCTGGTAGGAAGATTCATGCAAGATTTCTTGACCCTTGGTATGATCATGTTGGAAATGTCTTCCAGTAAATTTCCTTGAGTGAAAAGAGAAAGCTTTGAAAGGACAAAAAAAATAACTTGACCAGCAAAAAATTATGTTTGAATTGCTCTTTTGTGTAGAGCGTTATTGTTTATACTACTGAAGAAATGGCTGTCGTAATGTATTTCTATTAAGAATTTAAGGGGGAGGGGGTAATTTTGGCTGCTAGTTTCTAAAACTGGCAATATTTTTTTTCACCATAGATATCTACTTCAAGTGTCACTGTCTGCCTTTTCATTCCTGTTATATATTATGTCACTTTCTGATGAGCAAACTAGCAAACTGACTATGTATGGTATACTGCACAATGCAGGAGAGCAGGCAGGTATAGTTTTATCATGTAGACCACCAATCTTACATTATGTTTTTAGGCTAACCTTTAGGATAGTTGAGCTGTCGAATCTTAGATTAGGAATATATGAATATGTTCTATCCCATCTGTAGTTGTTTCACTATTAAATCAGAATCACTGAAATGGATGATTCTACATTGTGGCTTTCATTTGTAGCTTTCATGAAGCACTGTACAATTTTCTATCGTGAAAAATAGTCGCTATTTATGACATCTTTTGTATTTCCATTATAGAACAAAGTACGTTCTGTTGCAGGCTTTTCAATTTCCTTCTATCACCCTTTCTCTCTAGATTTCCCACGTGCTCATTTCACGTCCCCTTCTCTTTTGATATCTCTCTTATTGTTAATGTCATAAGATCATATCTGAATCTCGTATGTCTGCGTGATATCACTGCTTTGTGTACTTCCTACTGTTTAACTCTTCGTTATTTATCATTCGCAACTCTGGGGTCTGTTTCACCTACACGTTTTGTGAACATGAAGAAGGCTACTTGTGTAGGAATGATTACCACAGAGTCGATGTGTAATAGCATGCTGATGACCTGCACATTTTAAAGTGTTTGATGAGCTAATATGTGCCACTTATTTAGTCAATTATGTATCAAAAATGTATTTTATCAGTTCTTCTGTTATGAAATAGGTTTATAAGAAGTCTACTGCCAAAGTTAAAGGAATTTTAATGTAAGGTTTTTAAAGACAAAAGTGGAGAGAACTGTCACCTGCTATATTACCCTTGTATACATGTATTGGCTTTAATGTCCACTCCCATTGCTCTGTATTGCCTGTACTGCGCCGATAAAAGAGCAAAAGTCAAAATCTGTTGCATAATGGCTTAAATGAGAAGAGGTATTCTGTGGTAGTATTGTGTGAGAATACTACAGATAATCACAAATGTCCTTCTATATGAAGAAAAGTACTTCAAATGCTATCAATTTGAAGTTAACATAAACCTACATGAGTTCAAGTTTTTGACAACCTCATGATATTATTACTTTCTTATTTGATTTTTCTTTATTATTTGACTTTGTCTTTATTGTATTTATAATTTTCATTGGATTTTTTTTTTTTTTTTTTTTTTTTTTTTTTTTTTTTTGGGGGGGGGGGCAAATGACAAATTTTGATGGTCTTAGAGCAAACATCAAGCATGGATAATTGTAGAATTAAAGAAATACATGTATTTAATAAATGTATGTGAGTCATAATGCAGTGTCTTACTCCTGAAACTTTATATTTAATGACAAGGTCTTATTCTTATTAAAGGACAAGTCCACCCCAACAAAGAGTTGATTTGAATAAAAAGAGAAAATCCAACAAGCATAACACTGAAAATTTCATCAAATTCGGATGTAAAATAAGAAAGTTATGACATTTTAAAATTTTGCTTAATTTCACAAAACAGTCATATGCACATCCTGGCTGGTATGCAAATGAGGAGACTACGACGTCATCCAATCACTATTTCTTTTGTATTTTATTACATGAAATATGAAATATTCTAATTTCCTCCTCATTGTCAAGTGATACAACGATTAATTCCTCCCTGAACATGTGGAATTAGCATTATTTAATACTACATGGTTCAGTCAAGTTGGTCCTTATTGTCAAATCTATAAAAAAGGAAATATTGTATAATTCAAACAATAAAAAACAAAAGAAATAGTGAGTGATGGACATCATCGACTGACTCACCTAGTTGTGCATATCACTGTTTTGTAAAAAATAAGCGAAACTATAAAATGTCATAACATTCTTATTTTACATCCGATTTTGATGAAATTTTCAGCACTATGCTAGTTTGATTTTTCACTTTTCAAGTCAGCATTTTCCTGGGCTGGACTTGACCTTTAAATTTGTAGGAAAAACTCTCTGGCCCAATGAGCCAATGAGAGTCAGATATTCTGGTAGTTTACAAGTGTTACTGAGACTTAATCAGGGTTACCAGCGGATCAGGGAAAAATTATTTTACCTTTTCTCCAGTCAGGGAAAAAGCAGGTTCTTCGGCTTGATACACTTTTGCGCTTTCTGAACCAATTTCAGAGACAAATTTCATGCACCTTTTATGGTTGTTAATTAATTTAATAGGAATATATTGGTTGAGAATATATGAGAATGATCAGCCTTTTTCTGATTTTGAAACCTGTAATATGAAGATAATAAATATAGCTGCTCCATTGTATGATTCAAAAGCCATGTGGATCACCTAGATAAAGGACTTAAGAATAATAACTATGGAAGTTATGAATTTTTGTCATTAATTGGAAGAAAATGTGTAAGTCGTGGTTTGTGTTGAATTCATCCATTGTTCTGCTATTCAGCTCTGCATGCCACTATGAAAATGGTATCTTAACCATATATAATGGTAACATTTTATTTCTTTAGTGTATTGTACAAATTCTATGATAAAACACCTTATTTATGTTTGATTTTTTTCTTTTCTCTTTTTATGATAACCTTTTTACAGAAAAGTGATAACAACTAATTGAAATATGGATGAAAAAGAAAATTTCTCTCTATCCATATAAAAAAGTGTAAATTCTGGAATTTATTATTGCATACTCCAGTTTTACATTAATTCATGAAGAAATTAATTTGTTGATGCTTGAAAAACAGTAAAAAAAAAAGGTGAAATTTCATTGATATCTGATATCTATCTATAGATGAGTAAACAGAATTATGATTGCTTGAAGGGTTTTAAGAAAAGAAAATCGATTTTAGTTTTTATGTTATTAGAAGATCATTCACATGCCCCAATACCGTCCACACTTTAATGGCCAAGTATGTATGTTAATTTTAAAACCTTATGTATATGAATACTATTATATTTCCTGTGGAAAAAAAAGTATATCATGCTCCATAATATATCTTCCTGGTATTCCAGAGATGATTCAATGTTGCATTTGCATGAATGATAGAAATAAGGGTCGATATTCACTTTAATACTTGGATTTAGTAAACAGCTTTTACAAGTATTTTGTTGGCCAAGAAATTTACCTTAAATCTGATTCATTTCAAGCAGCATTTTACATTTTGGAGCCTAATTCATTGAATATTTCTTCACGAGAAAGCATTGTGAGTGATATCACACTGATATAGCACAATGAATGCAGTTTCCCCAAATACTACATTGTGATTCTGTTTAGCAACACAGGGTGGTCGATTAAATATCAAGACCCAAATATAAATTTATGTCCCCTTGGGAGATGAGTTAAATACTTTGGGAAACTATTTTGTTGAAGTAAATATCTAAATAGGACAATTTAATTTTCTGTATGTTTGTAGGAAGCACATAGTACATGTCTAAAATATTTTATTACTCGGTTATCAGATTCTTTCATGCCCACTCACAAAATTTGTGCCCTTTGTCCACTTCCTGGGGAGCTTTCTCGGTAGAATTAAGTATGGTATTGAATGTTGGCCCAGATTTCTTAATTTTCCCAAGTTAAGACTTCAAGAAGACAATCAGGATGACTCATGGACATTTCAATGTTTAGTTAGCCACAGTATTAAACTCAACTGGTGTTAATGGTTTCATATATAAACATTCATTGGAAATATGAATCTTAGATTCTTACAAGGCAATTAGATAGTTTTTTCCTCTTTTTAAATATGTGGTATATGTACCAATAGGTGAAACATGTCTTGTTTGTCACCAAAAAAAATCCACGGCAAACTTTTTTGTAAATTTTTTGATGGTGAAACATATCGTGTTATTATGTGGGTATTCTCTGTATTACCTAATCTTGGTGTTAGCTGTAAGGCATACATCTAGGTAATGATTTAACACTCACTGGTTTTGATTTAATGTGTGTTCCAGTCATGTATTTTATTTTATTTTTTTTACCCCACAGTATTTCTCTGTTACGGTTTAGTCTCTCCAACTCTCTCATTAGCAAATGAAAGTAGGGGTAGTTTGAAGAGGTATTGTACCACGGGGCAGAGAGTGTTAATGTTTTGAACAGCTGCATAACTATCCATTATATGAGCAGCCATTATGTAGGTATTTGGCATACCTGCATTACCATGTAGCATGAAAATATTTGGACAGGAATATGGCGTACCACAGCCATATGAAGTTAGAAGTGGGCGGACAGATGTTCTGATTTTGTGTGTAAGACCCTCAGCCGCACACAACTGTCAGACCATTTATTATTAATGGGGTTATAAAGATTTATTGTAGAAATGCATTGAATGATAAAAAAACATGTTAAGCAATCTTGTGGGATATTGTTAAGTTCCTGATTAAATTATGTCATAACGTATATGAAATCTGCATCTTAATACCACATTTCCAGACGGAATTCACGAGTATGCAGTAGCTGATTATGATGCATGCAATCGCCCATTTGATCTTCATGGGTGGATATAGCACTATCAAGATAAGTACATTTTATTACACATTTGTGTGTAGCTATTCATTGTATATGTTTTTATTTCTCATTTCTTATAGGAAGAAGCAATGTGAATATCCTTCTTTCCATGTTATTAAAGAATTAAGTTCAAATATTTCTCTTCTTGATTTCTGAATATACATTTCTGATATGATATTGTTTCTTATGACTATGCTTTATCAAGAGAAATAAATCAGAATATCTTACGAAACAAGATGATGTTGTTTCTTTCTTTTTTCCCCTTGGGGTAATGTTTGATATCGCATGAAGAATGATGTAGATTTTTTATATATTTGCAAGTTGCAACAAGAATCATGTGAAGATCTTTTCTCCAGTATGAGGGAAAACAAGCGTCCAATTAGGGATTAAAAAGATACATACCTGTGTAATGATGTCTTATGTTTATACCTGATGGATGCCGATATGTTCATATTGAGTCTTGACTGTTTCTAGAAACTGAACTTTTACACGAAAAATCCACGACATGTTTTCTTTGAGTTGAATAGTAATGCGTGATAAAAAAAGTAATATGTGAATGTTTTGCTTGACTGATTTATAATTGATTAATATATGTTTGATAAAATCAAACAACTATTGATAGATGGTGGAATGAATTGATAAATGGATTAATGAATGAATTGATGAATGGATTAATGAATGGATCGATGAATGGATTAACAAATGAATTGAATGGATTAATGAATGAAATGAATGGATTTATGAATTGATGAATTAAATGAATTAATGAACAGATTGAATGAATTAATGAAGGAATTTAATGTATCAATGAATGAATTGATTCATTGATTGATCGAATGCATGTTGGTCAGTAATCTAGGAGCGGATCAAAGCATGAAAGGATCTTTGCAAGGACCGCTGCCAATTTTTTTAATTTATGATGCTCCAGATGAGATGCTTGTATAACAAATTATTTGCAAACTTCATTTATTCATTCATCAAAAGTGAGCGAAATTTGTTGTGTATAAATGATATAATATTATGGCTTATGAAATGAATGTGAGCTTTTATTTTTAATACATGTAGTTGATAATGAATTTACATCATACATATTTTGGATCTCAGTATATTTCATTTTTAAATTGATCCCTATCCGCTTTGGAGGTGATTAATTATTTTTGGAGGAGCCGTACTATAGTGGGCTATGAAGACTAAATAATTCAATAATAATTATTTAGAAGACAAGTCAATATTATCTATGTTTATAACAAATTGAAATTTCCTAAAACTTTAACTTCTTGCAGGGACTTCATTGTCTGAGACGAAAAACCGAGGGAAAACATTGAATTTCTCAATTGTAAACGTTTATTTTTCATTTTTTATTTTTACACTACATCTATCGTACACCTCAGAACTCGGGAATTGTTTGGATCGGCAAAGCCAAAGTCACTTTAACATATAAAAGATATATAGTATCTAAATTTAAACATGACTACGATGTGGCAGCAAGTGTTGGCTATAGACGCTAAATACAACACGTACAGAACGCCGAATAATCCCCAATTTAGTAAGTATTTTTGGTCTTCTTTTCTCGTGCGGAACTGAGTGTGAGGGACACGCCCCGTCCTATCGCTTGAGCGCTGCTCACTTTCGACTCTGCCGTAAACTCCCGGCAGGCTGCCTGCTGGCGACCCGATACACAGTGCTTCCACTCTTCCTGGAATCCAGGAAATTCCAGGAAGTTTTGCTATTTTCCAGGATCATTCCAGGAAGTTTTGCTATTTTCCAGGATCATTCCAGGAAGTGAGAAATTACAGGAAGTTTTCCAGAAAGGCAGGAAGTTATCATTTTCGGGAATGATATTATTTTCTGAATATTAAAATAGGGCCTAGGCCTAGGGCCTAGCTATGGCACTCTTAGTACCAATGAGGTCCAAACATTAACATGTATGGACCTCATAGGCGACAATGCGTTAAAAACAGGTTAGAAGTCCTGCACCCAAGTATTTTTATGATATTAGTGATTATTACTCGAAAAATGCAAGCTTTGTCCTCATTTGTTTAGCATTTATTAAAAAATTACCCATTAACTATAATCCTACTCATATTTTAAATGTTATAAAATAAAGGGAAACTTACATTTATTTTGAGTCCTTTTTCGATCTTTTCTTGGCAGTCAGTCCGGTCCCGTCGAGTGCGATCAAAGCGGTACGAAGCTGATTTTCAGATCACGTGATACGAGTAGTCATCACCTGATCGATCGACTATCCTTTTTTAAAGACCGCAACAATTATAAATTTTATTATAAAATATATATAGAATAAATAATTGCATGATATTATATATATTTCTACAATTAAAAATATTTTGTGATATGAATTTAATATTTGACGTAAAAATCGCTATTTAACAAAATATTTATTAAAAAATAAAAATCAAACAAAATAAAAACGCCTTGGACACAGTGCAAAAAACCTAACAATTTGGCCGCGTTCTTAACAACTATCGTAAGGGGCGCTCTATTTATAAATAAAGTTGCATATGTAGCTGTCTACCGCGACAGGAACAGCCGCAGAATTGAAGCCAGAAGCGTGGGAAATTGCCAGAAAATTCAAGAAAAGAACCGGTGAGTACCGATTTAACAGTACTAATTTATTAAGTAACATTTATTGAATCATTACAAGATTTATTTTTTAGTAAAACAAAGCTTAGTTCTAAGCTAGGGCGGCCCAAATGCGCATGAGTGGAGTCCCAGTTTATTAGCACGGGTAAGTATTGGGGTGTCGCCTAGAGTGGCCTATGGCTATGTCAAAATTTATCACAAATGAAATTGGATCTTTCTAATTAAAATGTCAAAATTTTTACTTGCTTCGCTTGCTTGCAACTCTTTATAAATACGTCGTGTTTAGTCCCCTCAAATTTTTTGGCTCAATTATACGGCACTGGGCCCTATATTTCATTTTTTTGTGTGTATAGAAAAGAATTAGATCTAGGCCTAGTATAAGTATAACCTATTTATGGAAGACAAGAACATTAGGAAAATTTCAGCATATTTTGTAAAATTCCACGAACTCAGAGTAAATTCCAGGAAGTTCCATTTTGAAAAGTGGAAGGACTGCCGACAGGGTGACCAGACGTCCCGTATTTTGCTCCTTTCTCCCGGTGTGCTGACAAACCCTTCTCGTATTTCAGAATATTGAACAAAATATAGTTAATACATTTAAAAGTGACAAATTTTCATCAAATAACCAACAGATGACGAAGCAGAGACAACAATAAAATAGATAACTGTAAACTTTTGCAAGTTCTGCTGTGATTTTATTGCTAACCCACATTGCAAAGAAACTGGCCTCCTTCCTGTGACTGTGTGGCAGGCTACTAGCTAGGCATGTGCATGTAGGATCGGAGCAGATTCTCAATGGTGCAAACAATCTCACATGATAAACAGTTTTTCCACCAAAACAATCACAGAATCGGAGGGAAATTTTTATAATTATATTATGGATTCTCTGATTACTGATTAGGAGATGTAATCAGAGGAACAAGTTATTGAGTTTTCATAAATAGATCTAGTTCTTTCAGCTTTCGTTTTGAGTCTTGTTGTGATCGGTGCGAACTTGTAATGGGATGGAGAGATGTCTGTGTATGATGTTTCATCTAATTTTTGAAGATTGACAATGTTTCACTTTGAAATTTTATTCATTTCTAAAACATTTTTTTTAATTAAAAAAAAAAAAATATTTAAAAAACACCAAATGTCATGATTTTTGTTAGATGATTGGATTTTTTTGGTTTGCTTGAAGTTTGTAACTTTTTTACTCTTTCTTTCTTTTCTATCCTTCTTTCTTCACCCTTCTATCCTTCCTGCCTGCCCTTTTTTGTTCCATCTATCTTTCTTTCCTGATCTTTTCTCTCTGTGTTCATTTTTCTTTTTCTTTTTTTGAATTTTTTTTTTTAAATTTCCTTCTTTCTTTCCTTAAATTTTTCATTGCTTCCTTCTCCCTTTCTCTCCTTTTTCTTTTCGTTCTTTCTCTCCTTCCATTATTATTATTATTTTTTTTTTGTCCTCCCTTCATTCTTTCCTCCCTCTGTCATTCTTTACTTTATTTTTCCTTTTAATTCTTTTCCCTTATTCTTTCTTTCCATTCCTTCCTCCCTTCCTGTTTTTCTTCTTTCTTTGTTTCTTTCTTTCGAAGAATGAAGGAAACATTTTCTTTCCATCATTCTTTCTTTCCTCTTCCTTTTTTCTTTATTTTCCTTTCTCTCCTTTACTTTTTCTTTTGCACATTTATTCATCTTTCCTTCTTTTCTTTTTCTTTCTATATTCATTTCAAAGGATGACAGAAACCTTTTTTCTCTTTTATTCTTTCTTTCATCCTTCTTTTATTCTAACTTTTGTAATTTTTTTTCTTTTTTCCTTCATTTTTCTTTTGTTCTTCTCCATTTATCTCTTTTGTTTTGTCTTTTCTTTCTCTCCTTCATTCTTTCGTTCACCCTCCCTTCCAATT